>NW_022589719.1:32286048-32556065 GCF_004348235.1 Phoca vitulina | reverse complement strand
TAATTTTTTTTTTTTTTAAAGATTTTATTTATTTATTTGACAGAGAGAGACACAGCGAGAGAGGGAACACAAGCAGGGGGAGTGGGAGAGGGAGAAGCAGGCCTCCTGCGGAGCAGGGAGCCCGATGTGGGGCTCGATCCCAGGACCCTGAGATCATGACCTGAGCTGAAGGCAGACGCTTAATGACTGAGCCACCCAGGCGCCCCTATTTATTTATTTGAGAGAGAATGAGATAGAGACCATGAGAGGGGGGAGGGTCAGAGGGAGAAGCAGACTCCCTGCTGAGCAGGGAGCCCGATGCGGGACTCGATCCCGGGACTCCAGGATCATGACCTGAGCCGAAGGCAGTCGCTTAACCAAGTGAGCCACCCAGGCGCCCCGAGTAAGAATGATTATTAAACATGGCCATACATAGAACATAAATGCAGCATTGATAACACTAGCAAGGAATTCATTCATTATGTAAAGATGCTTCTTTGTGGTAAATACATTTTCAGAGCCAGAAAAAGATCTGGCCTTGGAATGTCTTTAGGATTATGGCCAAAAAAGAAGAAAGAAGAAGAAAAGCCAGCTTCTAATAGATTACTTGGGTTTAATTTGATCAAATCAAGAAGAAATCTATAAGCGTGGGGGTGTGGGGACGAGGAGGCAGCTTACACAATTTTTATTGCCTAAATCAGGTAATAAAATTAAGAGATTATGAAAACATACCTTACAGGCTTAATCTGAATTTAGGGACCATAGTTTGTAAAGCCAATGCCATCTTTAGGGTTTGGCCTTGGAGTTCCCTGTTACCCCAGCAACTTTAAAGAAGACCCAGCAGGTACACTTACTGTGTAAGAAGAATCGGCCTTGACATGTGCGGCCTCAGAGGTGAGTAGCCCCTGTCCTGGGGACTGTAACCCCAACTTCTTTTCAGCTGAAAAAGTGTCCCTTTAGTGGGTAATCTATCTTAATACTGGGAAGATGTAGAATTAAAACCAAACATGCTGAAGTAAATGAAACACATAGTGGTAATATTTTTAAGCTCACAAGTAGATTTTTGTCATATTTGGGGAAACCTGAATATATTTGGCATTTAAAATATGTGTGATGTTAAAGAAATGTTGACATATTAGAGAATCTGACAGATCAGTCTTGGTTTTCTAATTTAAAAGACGTAAGCAAGAAACTGATTTTATGAGCCAATCACAGAAGAACAAATATTGTATGATTCCACTTACATGAAGTCCCTAGAGTAGTCAAATTCATAGAGACAGACAGTAGAATGGTGCTTGCCAGGTGCTGGGGGAGGGGGAATGGCAAGTTTGTGTTTAACAGGGACAGAATTTCAGATTAGGAAGATGAGAAAGTTCTGGAGATGAATGATGGTATTGGTTGCACAACTATGTGAATGCAGGTAAGCCAAAAAATGTACACTTAAAAATGGTTAAAATAGGGGCACCTGGGTGGCTCAATTGCTTAAGTGTCCCACTCTTGATTTCCACTCAGGTCCTGATCTCAGGGTCCTGAGATCAAGCCCTGCTGTGGGCTCCCCGTTGGGGGTGGAGCCTACTTAAGATTCTCCTCTCTCTGGGACACCTGAGTGGCTCAGTCGGTTAAGCAGCTGCCTTGGGCTCAGGTCATGATCCCAGGGTCCTGGAATCAAGTCCTGCATCGGGCTCCCTGCTCAGCAGGGAGCCTGCTTCTCCCTTTGCCTGCTGCTCCCCCTGCTTGTGCTCGCTCTCTCTCTCTCTCTGGCAAAAAAAATAATTAATTAATTAAAAAAAAATTCTCCTCTCTCTCCCTCTCCCCTCATCACCACTTGCTCGGGGGCATGTGCGCTCTCTCCCTTCCTCCCTCTCTCTCTCTCAAGGAAAAATAATAAAAAGGTAGGATGCCTGGGTGGCTCAGTCAGTTAAGCATCGGCCTTTGGCTTAGGTCATGATCCCAGGGTCCTGGGTTCCAGCCCCGCATCAGGCTCCCTGCTCAGTGGGGAGTCTGCTTCTCCCTCTGCTGCTGCCCCTGCTTGTGTTTGCTCTTTCTCTCTCTCTCAAACCAATAAAATATTTTTTAAAAAAGGTTAAAATAGTAAATTTTATGTTATTTTTATTTTGCCATAATAAAAAATGATTTTTAAAATTTTATTTATTTTTATTTACTTAATTCTTTAAAAGATTTTTTATTCATTTATTTATTTATAAAGATTTTATTTATTTATTTGACAGAAAGGGAGAAAGAGAGCACAAGCATGGGGAGTGGCAGAGGGAGAGGGAGAAGCAGGCTCCCCACTGAGCAAAGAGCCCGATGCAGGGCTTGATCCCAGGACCCCGGGATCATGACCGGAGCCGAAGGCAGACGTTTAACCAACTGAGCCACGCAGGCGCCCCAGATTTTTATTTATTTTAGAGAGAGAGACAGTGTAAGCACACGTGGTGGAGGGGCAGAAGGAGAGGGAGAGAGAGAATCTTAAGCTGACTACACGCTGAACACAGAGCCCAATGCGGGGCATGATCTCAAGACCCTGAGATCTCGACCTGAGCCAAAACCAAAAGTCAGACACTTAACCAACTGTGCCACGCAGGTGCCCCTATTTTTATTATTTTTTTAAAGATTTATTTGAGAGAGAGAGAGAGAAAGGGAGGGAGCAGAGTGGGGGGCAGAGGGAGAGGGAGAGAGAGTCTTAAGCAGACTTCTTGCTAAGTGCAGAGCCCAAGGCGGGGCTTGATTTCACAACCCCAAGATCACGACCAGAGCCAAAACTGAGTCGATGCTTAACCAGCCGCGGCCCCCTGCCAATAAAATTATTTTAGATGCTAAAACCAGTAGGCAAAAGTCTGATGAGAAACGAGACGTTTACATAGTCTCCAGGCAGCAGCTCCCCGCAAGATATTTACTAACTGCAAAGGGAAAAATTTTAAGGTTATAGTGAAGAAACTCAGAAGACCCCACCCTAACCAAGTGATCCCATTAAATCACAGCAGTAATAAGATACGTCAACACAATGTACTGAGAAAGGCACAACTTCACTTCAGTGGTATTCAAGCCAAAGAGACATAACCTCAACCTAATCACAAGAATATGTAGACAAACCCAACTGAAAGACAACCTACAAAATACCTGACCAGGACTCATCAGAAGTATCAAGCCAAGAAAGTGAAGACAAGGAAAGTCAGAGAAACCGTCACAAATTGGACCAGGGAGACAGGACAGCTAAAAGCAACGTGCCATCCGGGATGAGATCCAAAAACAGAAAGCGATCATTAGCCGTATTATCTGTAACATCTGCAGTTTAGTTACTAGGCTTGTGTCAATGTTAATTAACTGGGTTTGATAACTGCACTATACTTAACATAAACTAGTATTAGAAGAAGCTGGGTGGGGGCGCCTGGGTGGCTCAGTCGTTAAGCGTCTGCCTTCGGCTTGGGTCGTGATCCCAGGACCCTGGGATCGAGCCCCACATCGGGCTCCCTGCTCCGCGGGGAAGCCTGCTTCTCCCTCTCCTACTCCCCCTGCTTGTGTTCCCTCTCTCGCTATGTCTCTCTCTGTCAAATAAATAAATAAAATTAAAAAAAAAAAAGAAGAAGAAGCTGGGTGAAGAGAACAGTGAACTCTCTACTGTCTTTCTTATGTACATGATTTTAAAATATTGAGATATAATTCATATACCATAAAATTCACCCTTTTAATGTACAATCAGTGGTTTTTAGTATATTCACAGGGTTGGGAAACCATCACCACCATCTAATTCTGGAACATTCTAATCACCCCAAAAAAAGCAACCCTTTACTCATTAGCTCCCTATTCCCTCCTTGCCCTAGACCTTGGTGACCATTAATCTTTCTGACTCTGGATTTACTTATTCAAGACATTTCAAATAGAATCATACAAATATATGGCTCTTGGACTGGCTTCTTTCACTTAGCAGGATGTTTTCAAGATTCATCCACACGGCAATTTTTTTGTTACTCTAATATAATTTCAAAAGAAAAAGTTTCTAAAACCTGATTTTTGGGTTGTGATTTTTAGCTAACACATATAATCTTTTTTAAGTTTGTAAACAGAATAGTTTCACTGCAGTTATAAATTTAAGAAGGACTGGGCCTCTTTAGCCGCAGTTCCACACTTGCTTCACAGTTGGGCCTTCAAGATGTCTGAACCGTGTTCTGTGGTTTAAAACCAAAGTTTAAAAAACTACACGGTTAGGGGGCGCCTGGGTGGCTCAGCCGGTTAAACGGCTGCCTTTGGCTTGGGTCATGATCCCGAGGTCCTAGGATAGAGCCCTGCATCGGGCTCCCTGCTCAGCCCAGAGCTTGCTTCTCCCTCTGCTCATGCTCTCTCTCTCTCATAAATAAAAAAAATAAAATCTTTAAAAATAATAATAAGGGCGCCTGGGTGGCTCAGTTGGTTGAGCGACTGCCTTCGGCTCAGGTCATGATCCTGGAGTCCCGGGATCGAGTCCCACATCGGGCTCCCTGCTTGGCGGGGAGTCTGCTTCTCCCTCTGACCTTCCCCCCTCTCATGTGCTCTCTCTCTCTCACTCTCTCAAATAAATGAATAAATAAAATCTTTAAAAAAAATAAAAATAAAAATAAAATTAAAAAATAAAAACTACACAGCTAAAGGGCACCTGACTCAGTCAGTGGAGCATCCAACTCTTTTTTTTTTTAAAGATTTTATTTATTTATTAGACAGACAGAGAGAGAGAGCACGCACAAGCAGGGGGAGCAGAGGGAGAGGGAGAAGCAGGCTCCCCGTGGAGCAAGGAGGCCGATGCGGGGCTCGATCCCAGGCGCCTTGGAGCATGCAACTCTTGATCTCAGGGTTATAAAGTCGAGTCTCACGTTGGGTGGAGAGATCACTTAAAAATAAATCTTGGGGTGCCTGGGTAGCTCAGTTGGTTAAGCGTCTGCCTTCGGCTCCAGTCATGATCTTGGGGTCTTGGGATCAAGCTCCGCATTGGGCTCCCTGCTCAGTGGGGAACCTGCTTCTCCCTCTTCCCCTGCTTGTGCTTGCTCTCTTTCTCAAATAAATAAATAAAATCTTAAAAAAATAAATAAAATACAGTCTTTAAAAAAAAGAAAACCTACATGGTTAAGAGTTTAAAAGAGAGAAAAGCTAATGGGGATGTTGATTCTTTAAGAGCGGAAATAGAATGGTAGGGTTTGATAAGAGGTTTGGCCATAAGAGGGTTAAACCAGCTGTCATTCCAGAACAAAGGTGAGAGGAGGTAGGGGCTGGCTGTGGGCAGAGTCCAAGAGGAGCTCCTGCAATGATCTGGGGCGGGGAAAGACAGCCTGGGCCCCAGGCTTAAAAGGGGTTTGGTTCCCAGGAATCAAGGGAGCTGGAAAGCAACCAGCATAGGCTGGCAAGAAAGAGCAGGGTCCAAGGGCTAGGGCTGGATGCAGAGCCAGCAGCCCTGAGGGAGAAACAGGCAAGCCTAGGGAATGGGAGCAGAGCCAGGCACATCTTAGCAAGGCCAGCTATCTGGAAAATCACCTGCCTAGTTCCAAGCAGACACGGTGAGGGGCAAAGTTTGTATTTTGACAGCCCACTGTGTTATAAAAACAGTTTTGTCATGGATGAGCAAGCTTCACAAAGTCAAGTGGGGGGGGGGGCAAAACGACAAGTGGGGAGGCCCAGAATCCCTGGCCCCGCACATTAGTGCTTGGATACTGGCCATCCCTGTGAGATGGGGGCTTGGCTGGGGCAGCCTCCAGGGGCCCCGTTTGGCCTCAGAGGCACAGCCACTGTTCCCTTAACTTCCCGCATGCTGGGTCTGCACCAAGCACTTTGCTTATTAGGTTAATTAAGAGTCTTTTACTTATGGGCGCCTGGGTGGCTCAGTTGGTTAAGCGACTGCTTTTGGCTCAGAGTCCTGGGATCTAGTCCCGCATCGGGCTCCCGGCTCAACAGGGAGCCTGCTTCTCCCTCTGATCCTCTCCCCTCTCATGCTGTTTCTCTCTCTCTCAAATAAATAAGTAAATAAAATCTTAAAAAAAAAAAAGTCTTTTACTTGTGAATAAAAAAAAAATCAACTCAAGCCGAATTAATTTAAAAAGCAGGAGGAGGGGATGCGTGGGGAAAATCCAGGAGCATCTCCTGACCCCCAGGTCAGGAAGCAGCTGGCCTCAGGAAAGGCCCAGAGCGGGCACTCGGGGGCGTCGGACATTTTCCAACAACTTGTAGGTTCTCCCTGTGCATCTGCCTCATCCCTCTCCTCAGCAGACAGGCTTTCTCTGATACTCAGTTGACAAGGCAGAGGGCCACCTGCGGCTCCCAAAGTCCCACATTACAGGTCCAACCACAGGGAGAAACTAAAGCAGGATGTGCTTTGACAGAAACACGACGGCTGTGGTCCTGCACTATGACCCCGACGAGGAGGATGCTGCCCTCAGTACGTGTGTAGATCTGGGTCCAGTTTTGCTTGGCTCCAAAGCCAACAGGTGGTCCTCAAAGGGAGGAGAGAGGCACAAGGGGCTGTGTTCAGCAAGCCCACGAAGGGACACTGGGACACGGACAAAACCCGAAGTTCTATATGAAAATAAAACTTTAATTTGCCAAGGGAACATTACAGCGACCCTTCACCCCCTGTACCCGAGTTCTCCTGGGGCCGGGCAAGCAGGGCCTCCCTCCCTTCTCTCTGGAAGCGGATGATGCTCAGCTGGGGGAACAGTCATAAACCCGAGGCTGAGGCCGTGCTCAGAGGTGGGCAGGGGGCTTGGCCGGCTCCTTTCGTCCCTCGCCAGCGATAGGCCGGCCTCGCTCCTCCCAGATGGTGAGGCCGTCGCAGGAGCAGATCTGCTTGGGGTTCTGGAAGAGGCCAGCAGAGCGTGCAATAATGCCACAAGCCAACCTGAGGAAGAACGGGTGGTCAGGAGCGGGCCCTGGGCGCTGGTCCGGGCTCCGCCGGGGTTGGCCACGCATTGCTGGCCGAGCGCAGCCTCCTGCTGGGGGTGGCATCACTCACCTCTCTCCTGAGTTCCCCGTGACCTTGGATAAGGGATGGCCACCCCGGCCCAGGTCGTCTTCTCCCTCATCGATGACCAGGCTTCGGCCGATCACATCCCATACCTTTGAGGGCACATAACAGCCTCAGACAGTCGACCTGTTAGAAGAGGTCCCCACCTTCTTTTCCACCATACCTTCAGCTGCTCATCCTCTATCCTGAAGCTGGCGCAGCCATCAGCATCAGCGTGGACGTTCCCCAAGTCTCCACGGTGCTGCAATGACACCCAGGGGAGAGAAGAGGGGCGCATGGGGCACAGCTGCTAGCTTCTGGCTTCCCAGGATCCGATTCCCCTTCCCGAAAGTACCAGTGTCCTCCTCTGGGTACAGTCTGGTAGGATAAAGGGATGACCTAGGACACCAGGAAGGCAACTGGATGCTCCTTCCAGGGAACTGAAATCCTGGACAGCGACTCCCTTCCTAGGAAATCATGCCCACTGGACCACACTGTGTCTCCTGCAAGGCTACTGCCCTCGCTGCATCTCAGCCTCAGAAGCGGTCGCTGCTGCTTTGAGAGCCCAGTTCTCCAGGCTCTTGTTGACTCTAAGCCCTTGGCAGTCTATAATTCCCCCGGGCATAAGCTGGCCAGGCTTGGCTTCCTGACCACAGAAAGCAGCCAGCAGCGTTCCCTGACTCCCAGCCTCCAGGAACAGAGAGAAGAAACACAAGGAGCAGGGGGCCTGTTCCCCCCCTCCCCGAAGCTGGCTCTGCCTACCTTCTCCCTTTTAAGGTAATACAAAATGTCCTAACACATCTACCGAGCACCTACGTCAGACATACGCCGCCGGCATGGGGGTGGGGTACGCGTGCGGTTCCCACCCTCAAGGAGCTCAAAGCATGGTGGGGAGACAGACACCGAACAGACCAGTGAGTATGAAACACAGACTGAGTACAGCGGGGAGTAGGTTTTCTGCTGACCAGACCCTACTGGCGGGTCAGAGACCCGTATCTGTGCCAATAAGCCGTCGCCAACCGGACACTTCAGGCCGGGCCTTGCTGTGATGCACGGTCAAAGTATGTCACTGCGTGGCGGGGCTGACAAGCAGCAAGATGCACCGCCTCTGCTTCATTCCGTTTTCCAGAAAGACATCTGTGCTGACACCTGGCCCTCTGTGTTACCCTGCACTGGTAGCCTTTCTGGTAGAAAGATCAAGGAAAGATCAAGGAAAGATCAAGGAAAGGGAGGGGATACCGAGCCCTGAGGAGCATCTTCAGTACTGGGCTGAAGGAGTGAGCTGCCTGGCAGTGTGGCTCAAAGGCATGACCCAGCAGCAGGGTCCTGTCCCTCCCCTGCACTTGGCCAGGAAGAACTGGGCCACAGGGCCTTGAATGTCACACCAAGCAGCTGGGCTGGGCCTATATACCCTCAGGCACTGGGGAGCCAAAAACAGCTGTGGACAGGGGCATGCCATGGTTACTGTGCTTTGGAGCAACCCCTCTAGCACAGTGCATGAAGAGGAAGGACTGGGGGGAGGCGAGAGAAGAGAAGGCACCTTGGAGATTAGTTAGGAGATGTGCAAAGGGACAACCAGGCTCTGGGGTAAATGCCCACACTGACTTCACTTCCTGCTGGGCAACAGCAGATGCAGAAATCCCAAAGGAACTCATCAGGCATCATGGTGGCCTTGGCAGTCCAGATGTTACTCGAGTCTTCCTCCACCTCTGCCAAGGACTTGGGGACGGTAGGGCAGCTGGTTCCAGCCCCTTCTGCTTCCCTGCCCTGAGAGGGGCCCGGGCCCCAGCAGGCCAAGGCACAGGTGGCAAGGCAGTCTCTCACCCCTCTCATCTCGACTCCACAAGAGACGCAGCGCTCCCAGTTCCCAAATGCCCCCTGCTGGTTGGAGGGCGCTGCCTATGGGGTCTTCCCCGCCGTGCCTGACATTCGCACTCTGTTCTTCACCTGCCTAATTTCTGTGTAGCACCTTTCAAGGCTCGATGAGGACGACAGCCTCTACGATGCACCTTCCCTTGTATTTACATCCTTGTGTGCCTCCACTGAGTGTGGGCTGGACCTAGTGTCACTTGCTAGATTTGGTTACAAAAAGAGAACGGCTTGGCTCAATCTTGGATGCCCTCTCTCACGCACTTGCTCTGAGGGAAGCCCAGCTGCTGTGTCGTGAGCCGCCCTAGGAAAAGGCCCACGTGGCAAAGGACTGATGTCTCTGGCCAGAAGCCAGGGAGGACCTGAGGCCTGCCAACAGCAACATGAGCCTTCAGATGACGGCAGCCCCAGCCAACGCCTTGATTACAAGTCACCCTAAGCCAGAGGCCCCCAGCAAAGCTGCACCCCGGGTCCTGCTCCAGAGAAACTGAGATGATGAATGTTTCTTTGTTTTAAACCCCCAAGTTTGGAGTAATTTGATGCATAGCAATAAACCGTTGCTACACTGAGCACAACCAGAGCACCACACAGTGGACCCAACAAAAACTTGTTTGGCTTCTCCAACTTCCCAGGGCAGAAGGGGAAAGGAGTCAAACTTCTAACCCTTTGAAATGTCACAGAACTGTCCAAAAAATCAGGTATGTGAAGTAAGAAACATGCACCATAGGGGCACCTGGGTAGCTTGGTCCGTTAAGCATCGGACTCTTGCTTTCAGCTCAGGTCATGATCTCAGGGTCATGAGATCGAGCCCCACAACGGGCTGGGCGCTCACCGGGGTGTCTGCTTGAGATTCTCTCCCTCCCTCTGCCCCTCCCCAACATGTGTGCTCGCTCTTTCTCTCTCTCAAATAAATAAATAAACTGTAAAAAAAAAAAAGAAGAAGAAGAACAAGAGGAAGAAGAAAAAGCAGGCCTTCCGTAGTCCTCAGACCTTGCAGGCCAGAATCCAGCAGGACTCTACTAACATTTATTTGACCACCACTGACTGTTTTTACAATGAGCCTACTCCTATGGCTACAAGAACTGGTTTTCCCGTCTCTCTCGTTAAAAAACAAGTCTACCTTAATTACACGAAATGATGTCTTGATTTGCTTCAAAATAATGATGGAGAAAGGCTGGAGGTGTAGATGAAACAGGACCGACCAAGAGTTGGTCACTGTTGAAAGTGGGTGATGGGGACACAGGACACAGGAGCTTGGGACAAGTTTCTGTACTTTGGAATGTTTGAAACATTCCATGCTGGACTAAGACATTAAAAATAACCAAATTGGGCGCCTGGGTGGCTCAGTTGGTTAAGCAACTGCCTTCGGCTCAGGTCATGATCCTGGAGTCCCTGGATCGAGTCCCGCATCGGGCTCCCTGCTCGGCAGGGAGTCTGCTTTGCCCTCTGACCCTATCCCCTCTCATGTGTTCTCTCTCATTCTCTCTCTCTCAAATAAATAAATAAAATCTTAAAAAATAAATAAATAAATAACCAAATTTACCTCAGGAAAAAACTGAGTTAACTTACAGCAGAATGCGACGTTAACTAACAGAACAAGCCGTACGCAGATAAGCAAAAACCAAGGCAGCGTGCAACTCACTGCCGATGGGAAACTGGTGAAAAGTGAAACTCCAGGCCGGGAGTTGCACCATCAGGAATGGCCTTTTTAGTTCAGGTAAGACCTTCAACTTCCACACCTTCAGCTTCTCCAGGAAGCTTCCTCCCACTGCCCATGTCCTGGGGCTCAGACTGGATCGGTGCTTTACTCTGGGCTCCCACGGCCTCCTACAGACTCCTGCAAGGATCACCTCTCTGCCCTGCAACCACGGGGTTCTCAGGGGTCTCCCTCACAGGACTGTGAGCTCCTGGGGGGTAGGCCTTGACCACAGAAAGGGTTGATATTTCTAAATGGAACAAAATAAAGCAAGGGGACCCCACCAAAAAGGAATCGCATGCTAAGGCCCCGGGAGCGGCCTGCCTTGCCTGAGGCTTCAGGCCCTCTCATAGCCTAAGTCTCACCCAGATGGACACTTACCCGGTCAGAGTCCTGAGGGCCCCCGTGAGATGCTCCATCAGGGTTAAAGTGGTCCCCACAGCTGAGAAGAAAAGGTAGCAGGTGGGCAGCAAGACAGTGGCTCCCAGGCCAGCTGACCCACCCTCTCACTTTAACTCCATTTATTTCACTTGCTCACTCACTCACTCACTCAACAAACAGACTCACTCTGTGCCAGGCTTTGGGGTGAGGGCACCAAGAATCAGATGTGGGTCCTGCCCTCAGTAAGCTTTCAGGGGAGACGCAGATGAGGAAGCAACTAAGTGCATCACAGCATGACAAACACCATGGCATGGGGACCTGCCCTTCTGTGTCTAGGAGTCACTTCCACTTCAGAGGCAATAAGGTGGTTACGAATAGGAACGCTAAGGTCAGATTTGGGTTCAAATCCCACCCCACCATTCACGTGCCCTGGGGCCTTTGACAAGTCCTTTAACCCTCTGAGCCTCCGTTTCCTTGTCTGTAGACTGGGCCTGGGTGTATACGCCTCACGGCACTTGTGAGGACCAGGTGTGAAAGTGTGTGCAGGTGGCTGAATACAGCCC
The DNA here is from genome assembly GCF_004348235.1 of Phoca vitulina. NCBI lineage: Eukaryota > Metazoa > Chordata > Mammalia > Carnivora > Phocidae > Phoca > Phoca vitulina. The sequence goes on along the minus strand of NW_022589719.1, from coordinate 32,544,616 downwards.
CAGCACATTGTGGATGCACGAGTGAGGGGATGAGGATGCCATGGGGGAGGTCACAGATGACTCACCTGTTGCAGTTCCCTGTGAGGTCCCCAAACTGATGGACATGGAGTCCATGCAGCCCAGGCTCCAGGCCATCAATGGTCCCCTCGATGAGGCAGCATTCGGGGCTCAGCTGTAGGAAGCGCACCACCCCTTGCACAGGACCAGGGCCCTCCAGAATGGCAACTGCTGCCCCCAGATTCTCTGTAAGGTATCAGATCCCCAGGCTGGCTCACCACCTCAGCTAGCCCCACACCTCCATCAGCTCAGGAAGGGCAGGGAGAGAGCTCCACGTAACTTTCATGCCTTCCCCAAAGCCACTCGAACCCCAAATGCCCAAATCCTATGGTTTATACGTGTACCAGCTCCAGGCCACCTCCCTCCCAGAGAGGCCAAGGCCAGGGCCACAGTGGCTACTCACGCAATAGGCCACTGCCCATGCCCTTGAGCACTGCCTGACGCCCTGTGCCTTCCAGAAGGGCCTGCACCTCTTGGCTGGGCAGGGTGGTCCGCACCAGGACCATCTGGTTCTCCAACTGCACTTCCACACTCTGGACACCTGGAAGGAGAGAGAGGGGAGAAGGCAGCAGAGGGCTGACACCCCTGCGCTGGGAGCAAGGAAGAAACAGAAGGTCCTTCCCCATCCTCATCTTCACCAACCTTCCCATGGCTGGAGGTAAGCTCGGAAGCTGCCTTCTGGCTGTGTGAAGCCCTCATCCTCTCTGAGTCTGTATTTTTATAAATAAAGTGGGGATAAGGCCTCCTTACCCCCAGGAGTGTTGTTTGTCCTTATTACGTGCCAGGCGTTCTTTATAACTTAAGAAACATAGATAATTATTTTAGGATGTTTTTATAAAAGCGGGCCATCAATAAATAGTCCATTACTCATGATAGCCAAAAGGTGAAAATAACCCAAATGCCCATCAATGGATGAATGGATAAAGAAAATGTGTATCCATTATTTCTCAGCCATAAAAAGATGAAAGGGAATGAATTGTTCATAAGGCTACCACAGGGAAACACCTTGAAAATATGATGTTAAGTGAGCGCCAGTCACAAAAGCCCAAATGGTAGGTGATGCCATTATGGATGAAATGTCCAAAACAGGGAAAACCTACAGAGATAGAGAGTAGATTAGGGGGTGGGGGAATAGGAGGCTGATGGCTAAAGGGCACGATTCCTTCATGAGGGGCTGAAATGTACAAGTGATAACGGTGATGGCCATACAACTCTGAACATATTAAAAACCATTGAACTGTACACTTAAAATGGGAATATTTTATGATATTTGAATTATATGTCAATAAAGCTGTTATACACATCAAAAAAGAGAGGTGAGCTATCAATCACCATCATCGTGAGAGTTCACATCAACCGCAAGTGCACTGTGGGCTTTTTTGTAATTTACCCATATTAGCTCGTTAGACACTCAAGCAACCCTGTGAGGTGGGTCCTATTATCCCTGTATTACAGATGAGAAAACTGAGGCACAGATTTAAGAATCTTGCTCAAAGGCAGCGTAGTAAATTGTGCAACTGGGAATTCATCTCAGGCAGCCTAGCTCTGGCGCCTACCCGGACACCGCTCACCCTGAGCAGCAGCCCCCACCCTCCAGGCTGGGTTGGGACCCCCTCCTCTGTCCTCTTGTAGCAGCTCCCTCTTCCCCTGAGTAACGCACGCTGCACTGATTATAATCCTCTGTGCGTGCAGGAGCTCTGTGTGGTCCATAAGGGTCAGGTTCAAAAGTTAGTGTGTCTCAATTGCCTGCCAAATCCCCGACATCACCCTGTGTGCACAGAGACTACGGGATGATTCTGACACACGCTCGGCTTTGGGGGCCACCGACCCAACTCAGAGAAGGAAGAGAAGGGGCTTCTCTTTCATTCAGATATTCAGGGCTCCCAAGCCTTTTAAGAGAACTCTCCAACCCTTAGCCAGTGCACAGGCGATGGATTGGGAACAATAATGCTGCTCTCACCTGCAGGGCTTACACCATTCTCTCTTTGATCTTAGTGTTTGTTGCTCTGCAGGGTAAAGCCCAGGGGAGCCCTGGGCAGTCCAGAAGACAAAGGTTAAATAAGCCGATTAACGCTGTTGAGATGGTGCTCTGTGAACCAAAGGCTACAATGATTGTTGGTGTCCCCCTCCTCTTTGGTTTCCCTCTTCCGTATTCTCTCAACAAATGTGTGCTGGGCGTGGAGGAGGCCAGGGTCAGGAAAAGCACTGGTCCTTGTCCTCAGGGAGCTCACAGCCTGCTGGAGAAGCCAGGCTACTCCTGGATTAACCATCAGGCAGAGACAGAAGTCACAACCCCCAGGGTACGGGCAAGGTACTCTAGCTGTTCAGATTCTGTCCAGCTCAAAAGGGGGCAAAACTGGGCGATTAGGGAGAGGTAGCACCCGAGAGAGGAGTATCTGGCATGTGGCTACAAAAGCTCTCACAGGCTGGTTTCTCCAGATCCCCTGCGGTGGTGGCAGGGACACTGTCGGGGGAGGGGCGGAATTTGTAAGACATCAGAGGAACACACGCAGCCCCCACACACACACAAGTACAGGGTATTCTGTGAGAAGAAACCCCCCAGGTTACCAAACTGGCCCTCACTTCACACAAAATTTTATCCTGTGCCAGCAGGCAGCCGGTGGAGCGTCGGGAGCTCTGGGTCCACCTAGAGATGCCTCTGGATGTCCATGGCTGCAAAGGAGGTACAGGGAGGATGACGGGGGAACTCTTGTGGTCTGAGCCTCCAGGGGATGCCAAGAGCTGTGCTCTGCCTTACACACATCAGGATGATGATACCGTCCTCATCTGACAGGTGAGGAAACGAGGCTAGAGGGTGACACCACTGGCTTGAGGTCATAAAGCTTAGAAGGCAGCCTGTCCAACCCCCAAGCTGATGCTCAGTCCCCTCGCCCAGAGAAGGCACGGTTGAGCCCTCAAGGCTGATTTTCGGAGGCTCCCAGGGCCCAGTGCAGCACACAGTGCGAGAAACTGTGTGCTCGCCTCATTTAACAAGCAGACAGTAAGCACCTGTCACCGGCAGTGTTCCAGGCTGTGGAAGCAGAGCAGGGAACAATCAGGTGACGTCTGTGCCCCATGAAATAGCATGCGTTCCAACGCAGGGATACAAATGCCAAATAAACACGCAAGAGAGATGCAGACGGTGAAAGATGTCATCATGAAATGGGTGTTAGGGAATGAATGGGGGGTGAGCCACTGAGCCTGGTCAAGGAAGGTCTCTCTGAGACTAAGCAAAGGCCTGAATGTAGTCAGGTAAGGGCCTTCCAACAGAGGGAACAGCATGGACAGGAGCAACACCGACATGTTCTAAGAAGAGAAGAAGGCCAGTGTGGCTAAAGCTGGGAGTAAAGAGAACAGCAGGACAGGGAGCTGCAAGTGGAGACCAGTCAAGCAAGGCCTAACGGGAAAGAATCTGGATTTTAATTTTAATGCACTGGGAGGCCATTGGGAGAAGGCACAGTGTACAGCGGTTGAGAGTGTGGACTCTGGAGTTGAAATCCTGAGTCTGCCACATACTAGCTGTGTGGCCTTGGACAAGTTACTCAACCTTTCTGTTGAGTTTTCTAGTCAGTTGCTGCATCTGCAAAAGGAGATAATACTACTACCTACCTCAGAGGATTATTAAAGGCCTAAATGAGCAGGGCAGTGATATTATCTAAGGTATAATTTTAAAAATCACTTTAGCTTCTGTATGAAGGAGGCAACATATTGGAGGGGGCAACAGAGGCAACAGGAAGCCCAAAGATGAGGTTCTTGTGTGGGTCAGGGAGAAGTAAGGTGGCTTGGATTCGTGTGAAGGCCAAAGTATGGGAAAAGAGAGGCTGAATTCTGAATATATTTTAGATACAGAGCAGACAAGACTTTCTGATGGACTGACTTCCACGCAGGTGGGTTACTGTCCTGGGGTCTGATTCTCTGCTCCTCAAGTGGGAGAGCCCAGTGGGGCAGCTCCCCATAATTATGCACTTCCTGAACTCTTGAACTGCACCTGAACCAAGAAGGCTGGCTCCCCAGCTGAGCAAGATTCAGTGCGGCTGGTGCAGAGTGTACCCAGGCCAGCCCTTGCTTAGCTCAAAGCCCAGTAAGAAAGAAAACGTAAGGCCACAGGGAACTCTAGGGTGTGTGATAAGGGTTCAAGGAAGTGGGCCTTGGGCTGGGAGCTAGCTCCTCCCACTTATTCCTAGAGGAGCAGAACCCTCTTCCCCAAGCCCCAGGCCTCCTGGAAAGGGCAAATTTCTTTCTCTCTCTCCCTCTGTCGCTCTGCTTCAGTATCTGTCCCCAAATGCTTCTGCCCAATCAGATTGCCACCTGTAAGCCCTTCCTCTCATAATTTCTAAGATTTAGTGGGCTCTCACTGCATGCCAAAGATTTTTCTAAAGTGCTTTACACGTATTAACCAACTTACTCCTCGTGACAATCCTCCGGAGTAGCTTCTATTATCATGCCCATTAAAACGCTGAAGAAACAGGCAAAAGTAGTAACCATGCATGAAGTCTAAGTGCCGCTAAGTGGCAAAGAAGGGATTTGAAGGCAAACAGTCTGACTCTGGGGCACATACCCTTATCCACTACTGCTGCCCTACACCGGCCAAGTGCCACCACTGTCCCAGCTTAGAACCCATCTTCTCTCTTCCCAGAACTGCTCTTCCATAAGCAATGCTTGCATGCTCATCCTTACCTGAGGGCAGGGACTGTATCTGAAACATGTGTGAACACTTCTCCCTAAAAAGCCCCCAGGGTCTGGTCCATACATGCTGAATGACTGGACGAACATTTAACAGAATCAAAGGCAGGCAGTTCCCAGTGCCGTGCTGGTGGCTCTGCCTTCTCAGATATTTCTGATTGTGCAAGGTCACCTCCAGACCAGTTAGCTGGCTTATAAGAATGGGGAGCTGCCTAGGATGGAACATGGCCAGGGCTGCTGTTTGTTTTGTCAAGATTACGCAGTTTCGCAAGCAAGAGCTGCCTGCTATCCAGGGAACCCCCTCTGTAGGTGGGGCTATCTATACTCAGCCTAGCTCCTCATTCCCTGGGCACCTGAGATTAAGACACCAGTGTGTCAGAGCCTGTAGAGGGCTCTGGCAGGGCAGGCTTGAGATCGTACTCTAGGCTCTGCCTCTGGGTCTCTATGTGACTCTGAGGACATTCCTTCCCATCTCTGGGTTTCAATTTCTACATCTGTAAATGGGAGTAGTGTTGTTGGTCTAAGAGATTTGCCGGCTCCTTCTAGAGGCCTCCAGACTGTCCGCACAAGTTTTTCTGGCTCTTACCTGCCACCCCTTGCAGGGACGTGCGCACCGCGTCCACGCAGCTCTGACAGGTCATCTGCACTGTGAACTCCAGCTGCAAGGGCGGCAGGGACTGGCTGATGAGAGTCGGGGACCCCTCTTGCGTGACTCTGTTTCACTACCTCCCCTACGACCACCCCTAAGGCCTGGGGAAACGCTCTCACGTGACCCCTTCTCAAGCGCCCTCATTATCAGTCGTGATCAGTCCAAGACCAAACCCCCAACGTTAACGCCAAGCGCCCTGCTAGTCTCGCACCCGTTTCCCGCGGAGGCCCCAGGCCCCGCCCCAGGTGCCTACTCCTTCCCCTTCTTCTGCGTTAACAATCACCCCAGGGGCCGAGGCTCTCTGCCCAGAGAGGCTCCCACACGAGGCCTCGACCCTCACCGTGCAGGCGGTCCCGCGGTCCCCGGAGTCCGAAGCCATCCCGGACCCAGCCACCACCCGTTGGACCTGAACTGCTCCGGCGCAGAGGTGCAAACCCCTAACCGCGTCGCGGGGAGGCGGAGCTTCGGAAGCCGCACTTTGCCCCGCCTCCTGGTGCGCGCGCGCGTCAGGCCCGCCCTCCGACGTCAGGCGGTGGACGGTACTGGCTGCGCACGCGCGCTCGGGCCCTTCGGCCCCTGGTTGCCTTAGTAACCGCTTGGCCTCTTTTGCCCAGACCTTCCGCGCCTCCAGGGCAAAAATGGAGCCCTATAAAGCGGAGCCCGAGCTTCAGCGGTTTTACCACCGGTTGCTGGGCCCGCTGTCGCTCTTCCCCCGCAAGGCGACGCGCCCAGAATCTCAGAAGCGCCTCCCGCCGGAGGTGCCGATGCTGTTGCCCTTGCCGGTCTCCCGGCTGACGGTGGCGTCGCTGTGCAGCCAAGTGACCAAGCGGCTGGCCCGCAGTGGGCTGTCGGTGCGCGTGCCTACCGAAAGCCGACTCCGTTTCACTGAGGTCATCCTGGACGAGCTAAAGTGCAGCTGGCGGGAGCCTCCCACTGAACCTAGTCTGAGCCACTTGAACAACCAGAGACTGCGGAAGCGGCTCCTGGTCTACGTCCTGCTCAGCAGCGAGCAGCTATTCTTACGCTACCTGCACCTGCTGAAGACCATGTCGACCCGCAGAGGGGTCTTCACTGAATCAGCCACACTCACCCGTTTGACCGCCAGCCTCGCCAGGGACTGCACAATCTTTCTCACCAGCCCTGAGGTCTACCGTTGCCTGCTCGCCGACTTCCTCACCCTGCTGAAAGTAGAACAAGCCCACGGTGGCATGCATAAGCTGCGCCCGGTGGGCCCTACTGGGGCTTTCAAGCTTTACCCTATCCCATGGCTTCATAGCACCAGCTTTGCCCAAGTACCAAGCAGCAACCTCAACCTAAACTACCTCATCCAACTCAGCCGCCCGCGGGAGTTTCTCAGTGAGCCTGAACTGGATCCAGTGAAGGAACTGAAGTCCATCCCCCAGCTGAAGAGGAAAAAGCCTCTCCAATGGCTGTCCTCTATGCAGAAGAAGAGAGAGAGCAACTTCAGTTCTGCACAGATTGTGTCACTGCCCAAGGACTCTGTGACTCCCACCAGCAGGGCTCCCTCCAGCTCGCCCCACTTGCCCCTCTACTCGCAGCTCCGGAGGGGCCATTCCATGCCCTCTCTGCGTGAGGGCTGGAAGCTAGCAGATGAGTTGGGCCTTCCTCCACTCCCCCCTTGCCCCTTAACCCCACTGGTCCTGGTTCCAGAAAGCAAAACAGAGCTGGCAGGGGACACAGTGACTGAGGACCTGAAGCAGATGATAAAGAACATGAAATTGGAGAGGACTCACTACTCACCACTGGACTCAGGCCTACCCCCACTCCTGGGGGCCCTGACCCGCCGCCCAGCTGCAGCACATCGCATGCAGGAACTGCAGAGAATGTTGAAGAGCCTCGAAGAGGAAGAAGCCACTGGGCAGTGGGGCCTCCGGTGCCCCAAATCCTTTCCACTTCAACCACAGCCAGTGACTGTTACTTTGAAGCTAAGAAATCAGGCTGTGGTCCAGGCAGCTGCTGTGCAGATCTCTGAGAGAAACTTTCTGGACTCCTTCCACGTTGACGGGGCCGGAGTCCTATACAACCACCTGGCTGGTGAACTAGAACCCAAACTTATCGAGGAAATGGATATTGATTGCTTTGTTGGCAATAACATCAGAGAGGTCTACAAGGAGTTGATGAGCCGTGTCTCTCTTGACCACTTCTCTTTTGACCAGGGACCCATGGTTGAGCCTTCAGCCAATAAAGACTGGTCAGCCTTCCTGTCCTCAGCCTTTCTACGTCAAGAAAAACAGTATCGCATCATCAATCCCAAGTTAGCTGGGCTTTATTCCCAGGGAGCAAACATTTTACAGTCCTATGATAAGGCAGCCTCCCTCACATCACTCCAAGCAAGCAAAGGCTGGGAGAAGTGGTCCAACAAAATCTCATGGATGAACTGGTGGAAAACCACCTTGTCTGTGGATGACTACTTCAAGTACCTCACCAGCCAGGAGACAGATTTCCTCCATGTCATCTTCCAAATGTATGAAGAGGAGGTTCCTGTGGAGACCATAGCCCCTGTCAGAGAGTCCCTAAAGATTCAGTACCCACCTCCCTTACTGGAAGATGAAGAGCCAGACTTTGTGCCAGGAGAGTGGGATTGGAACACAGTGCTAGGGCACAGCCTGGGAAATAAGAGGATCAGCCTCCTGGGAGAACCCTACAAAATCCTGAGCCTACAGAAGCGTCTGGAGCACCTGTGGTCCGTGCTTGAGGTCCCCGACAAGGACCGGCTGGACTTGGCCATCAAGTACAGCTCCAACGCCCGTTTGAGGCAGCTGCCTTCATTGGTGAGTGCCTGGGAGCAAGCCCTGAAGCCCATTCAGCTGCGGGAGATGTTGCTGGGGAGACTAGAATCGTTTGAGCAACAAGCCTCTGACCCCAACCGCTTCTTCCAGAAGACTGACATGGGCCTGAGTCGCTTCCTGGAGGAGAATCAGTTCCGTAACCGTCTACACAGGAAGATCAATCTAGTGCAGGCTCCTTTGGCTTCCCTCCTGGAGGAGATTGAATTAATCTTTGGGGAGCCAGTGACCTTCAAGGGGCGGCGATACCTGGACAAGATGAAGCATGACAAGGTGGAGATGCTCTACTGCCTACAGCAGCGGCAACGGGTCCGCCACCTGACCCAGGGTCGGAAGGCCTCCCACCAGCCAAGGCTGTTCAAGAAGCTCAGCAGCCAGCCTTTAATAACTCCCGGGAATACTCCCATTACTCTGTGACAAGGCCAAGTGCCCTCCCATCCCTCCCTAACCCCTAAACACCCGGCAGATCCTCCAGACCTCTTGACCGCTTCAGAAGACAAATTATCTGGGAGTGCAGGATTGGGGAACATTATGCTTCCAACTACCAAGGGACTGAGATTAGTACTTCATTTTGACTATAAAGTGCTCATAAAAGAATCCCCAAGCCCAGAAACCCAGTATTCCCATTTATTTCAAGCCAGGCACATTGCAGCCGAAATCTCATACATCCAAAAAACTGAGACCATCTGTTGGAGTTCATCGTAATGGGAAATGTCAGACAGAGGCCAACCTTCACCTTTGGAACCCCTCAGCTTAGCATTTATCACACTACATTTAAGTTGGCTGATTAGAATCCCAAATCAAGAGGTTCTATGACATGATGCTTAAGAGCTAGGGCTCTGGAGTTAGGAGATACGGATTTAAATCCTGCTTTGTAACCTCAGGCAAATTCCCTAACTGCTTGGCCCCTGGACCATCATAAGTTGAAGGGGTTGAGTCCAGGTTGTCACTACCACTTCTAGGATCCTGTTGGTAGAGTTAAAAATTTGTATTACATTTTTACCAGTTAACACAAGCACATGGTACAGAGAACACAAGGGTATATACTGAAAAGGAAGTCTCCTTCCTGTCTCAACCTCCCATACCTCAGTTCCCCTCCATGGGGAACCGTAAACATCTACATTACTCAGGAGAAACAGACCATAAGCCATAAACATAGTACCCAAGCACACTGAAAAATAGAGTGCCAGAAGGTGGTAAATACTGCGGACAAAAGAAAAAGGAGAGTAAGGTAAGGAAACAAAGACTGAGGGATGTCGTTTTAATTAGGGTGGTCAGTGCAGGCCTCACTGGAAAGGGAAGGTTTGAGCAAAGGCCTGAAGGGGAAAAGAAGTGAGCCCTGTGGACATCGAGGATAACTTCCTCAACACCCACTACAAAGCCCTAAGGCAGACAGGTGCATGGAGTGTTCCAGAAAAGCAAGGTGGCCAGTGCAGGTGGAACAGAGCAAGGGGGAGAGAGGAGTCAGGGCGGTCATAAGATGCGAAGGGGCAGGTTAGATTATGTAAGGCCTCGTAGGCTATTGTATGAACTAGTTCAGAGAGAGCCTATGTATATATGAGCATGTAGGCATATATTATCCATGCATATGTGTATAACTACACCAATAGTAGGACACTATTCTGCTATTTTGCCCCTTTCTTATTTTACCTAACATGCCTTGAGCTCATTTATCAATACACACAGAGCTGCCTTATACTCATGATAGCTATATAGTATTCCATTGTGTGTATTTTTATTTTATTTAACTAGTCCCACATTAATGGACATTTACAAACACAAAATGCTCTAGAAAACATCCTTGTTCATCTATTTAGAATGTGCAACTATTTCTATAGTATAAGTTCCTGAAAGTGGAATTGTGTATAAGCATTTACATAAAAGCATAAGCATTTGTAATTTTGATAAGATATTACTGATTGCCCTCCACAGAGGTGATAACAATTTGCAGTATCGTTAACATTGCATGAGTATATTTCTTTCCCCACGCACCAATAAAATGTTATCAAATTTTTCAACCTTTACCATCTAGCAGGTGAAAAATAGTATCTCATTTGAGTCGTGTTCTCATTTCTCTTATGAGTGAAGTTGCATCTTTTATATGTTTAAAATCTGTATTTCCTTTTCCATAAAATGCCCATGTGCTTTGCCCACTTTTCAACTGGTTTTGACTTTTTCTTGATTTTTCAGAGCTCTTTATGTATTCAGGAAATTCAGCTAACATGTTAGTAGTTAACACTAAATTCTTACCTTGTGCAGAACACTTTCCCTACATGATTTCTTAGACTCCTCACAATTACCTTGTAAAGTACATATTTTAATTGCCATTTTGTGCTGAGGAAATGAAGACTCGGATAGGTAAGGTAACTTACCCAGGGTCATAAAGGTTGTAAATGGGAGAGCCAGGACCCGAGCCCAGGTCTGACTGACCCAGAAGGCTACAGGTGTCTTTTTGGTATACTGATTCTGTGAGATATGGTAAAAGAGCTCTTAGACACAGCCTAGCTTATCTGCCTGCATAGGTATTGTGAACGCCTCTGATTTCCTTCACTCATCATTGGCTGACACATTAACTTCCACTTTGTTTTCCCAATAAAACAGCATTTCTCAAGCGCTTCCAACCCAATTCCCCTTAGAATGGAGGAACACAAGCATTTTGGTCAGGTTTGAGGGACTGGGGTCGGGGAAGGTGTGTGGGTGGAGGGAAGCAGTGCTAACTAGCCTGAAGCCTGAGTAATTTCTCTCTCTCTTTTTTTTTTAAAGATTATTTATTTATTTATTTGACAGAGAGAGACACAGCAAGAGAGGGAACACAAGCAGGGGGAGTGGGAGAGGGAGAAGCAGGCTTCCCGCGGAGCAGGGAGCCCGATGCGGGGCTCGATCCCAGGACCCTGGGATCATGACCTGAGCCGAAGGCAGACGCTTAACGACTGAGCCACCCAGGCGCCCTGAAGCCTGAGCAATTTCTTTATAAAGTCTTTGATTTTTGAAATTTATGCAAAATATGCATTCTACTCCATAGTATGTCCATTTTTTAGATATAAAAATGACGCTTGAAATTACTTCTCTTTGAATTAAACTGGCCCTCCAGGTAGCTATGCTATATTTAGTATTTATATTATGGCTTCCCATCTCTCCTGGCATAATGCTGCATTCTCCAGAAGTTACACATAACCCAGGCAAGAAACACTACAGCAGGAGTCCGCAAACTTTTTCTGTAAAGGGCCAGATAGGAAATATTTTAGGCTTTGTGATATGTTCTCTCTCACGAGGCTCAACTTTGCTTTTGTTGTGTGAAAGTAATTATAGACAATACGTTGAATAAATGGGGTAGGGCTGTGTTCCAATAAAACTGTATTTGCAAAAACAGGGCCAGATTTGGCCCTCATGCTGTAGTTTGCTAACCAAACACCAGCGCATGAGCCCCTTTATTGTTTTTTTTAAAGATTTTATTTATCTATTTGAGAGAGAATGAGATAGAGAGCATGAGAGGGGGGAGGGTCAGAGGGAGAAGAAGACTCCCTGCTGAGCAGGGAGCCCAATGCGGGACTCGATCCCGGGACTCCAGGATCATGACCTGACCCGAAGGCAGTCACTTAACCAACTGAGTCACCCAGGCGCCCTGCATCAGCCTCTGTAAAAAGCAGAGACACTCAGGAAGAGCGAGATAGGAAATTTGTGCAGCCATTTCCCAAAGTGTGTTGCAGAATAAACTAATTCTGGGTGACAGTCCTTGAATGAGGGTTCCATGGTCAAATAATTTTGGGGAACAGTGCATATGCATTTCTGCATTCCCTCAGAGACTGACAATACATATTAGCATATTGAAAGCTCTGATAGGTCTTGCAAAAAATACAGTTGTTTAACTTTGACCAAAGAACCCTTTTATTCCTTGATAGCCATTATGATTACTGGGAAATAAGTTTTGGGAAACAGTACCTCACTGTGAATTAGTCCTTTGGAATTCCCACTGACAGTTCTAGGTAGGGTTAGTGCCCAGAGATAGGACAGGGAGGATACATTCCTAGACACACAGGCCTAGTTGGGATATCTGGGTCTCAAGTGGCATAAAAAGGTATCTTAAAATCCAAGACAGGCTTGAGATGAGAAGCCACAGGAGATGGAGACTCTTAGGCCTGCTTCAAAACACTCCCTCAGTAGATTCTGCCCTTCTACCAGGCGTTCAGATGTGGAAATTTATAGACCTAAAAATAGACCTAGGCCTCTCCCAAAGTTTCAGACCTAAGCCCATGGCTGTGATCCCGATAAAGTGCTTTTCACGTTCATTTGGGTGAGAACCAATTGAATATAACTTGCTCCCGAAGTCGTAGAGTCTCGACTTAAACCCACGTCTGGGGACTTCAAATTCTTGGCCCTGCCTGTCCGGCTGTGGTGGGGGTCCTTGCTCCTCGCCAAGCCTCCCTGTAGCCAGAGGCCCCTGACCCCATCCCGGCAAACTCAGCTGTTTGCCAGGTGTCGTGCTCAGGTGCTTTAAGGATATTCTTTCTTTCTTTCTTTCTTTTTAAAGATTTTATTTATTTGACAGAGAGAGACACAGCGAGAGAGGGAACATAAGCAGAGGGAGTGGGAGAGGGAGAAGCAAGCTTCCCGCTGAGCAGGGAGCCCGATGTGGGGCTCGATCCCAGGACCCTGAGATCATGACCTGAGCAGAAGGCAGACACTTAACGACTGAGCCACCCAGGCACCCCGTCTTTTTTTTTTTTCTTAAGATTTTATTTATTTATTTTGAGAGAGAACACGAGTGGAGGCAGAGGGAGAGAGAGAATCCCAGGCAGACTCTACATTAACATGAATCTCATTATATATGAACAGAAATAACATGTTTTTATAAAATATAACTTTTCCCAAACAAACAAACAAACAAAAAGTAGTGAAGCAGTTTTACTCTTTTGCAAATCTTTTTAATGTCTGGCTTAGTGAGAGAGAGCTGGATTCTCCTACCTGTTTCTGCATACATCTGTTGCAATATCCAGAGGTCATGTAGCCTCTGGAAAACTCTCTATTCAGGAGAGTGTGAGAGTAGAAAAGGCAAATAATGTCTTAGCGATATTATGAAAAAAGTTCTGACACCATGAAACCCCAGAAAGGGTCTGGGGTTTGTTTGTTTGTTTTAAGTAGAAGAAGGGGCAGACATGGGGACAAAGGCAGTCGTGAGGGTGGTGGTAGGGGCAGAGGGACATGTTGGATCAGGGGCCTGGGCAGTTGCTGGGGCAAGGGCAGTAGACGTGGGGGAAGGGTTGGTTCAAGAGGAAATGTCTGTTTGTTTATAAAGTGTCAAGGGCAAGGCCAGAGGTCAAACTACAACTTAAAAGAAAACAAATCGGAGGGACGCCTGGGTGGCTCAGTCGGTTAAGCATCTGCCTTCAGTTCGGGTCATGATCCCAGGGTCCTGGAATCAAGTCCCGCATTGGGCTCCTTGCTCAATGGGGAGCCTGCTTCTCTCTCTCCCTCTGCCTGCAGCCCCCCCTGCTTGTGCGTGCTCTCTCTCTGACAAATAAATAAAATCTGAAAGAAAGAAAGAAAGAAAGAAAGAAAGAAAGAAAGAAAGAAAGAAAGAAAGAAAGAAAGAAAGAAAGAAAGAAAGGAAAGAAAGGAAAGAAAGAAAAAGGAAAAAATCAATCATCTATCTACTGGACAAGCAGATTGGCTTTTGGGCCATCTGGCCACTCTGGGAAGCTGGGAAGCTGAGAGCTGAAACCAAGTGCTGAGGCACACAGGTGCTGGTGGGGACCGGGGACCAGATCTGAGCCCAGGTGTTTCTAACTCCACTAAGCCTACAGCCCCACCCCTCTTGGCCCTGAGGTTTCTGCGTTGGTCCATCTTTTCCTTGTCCTATCATTTACCCCTTTTCTTCATGTTGACTTACTTTTTAAGCTTATTTTAAAAGGCAATTTAATGGGCTCCACTCTGTGTGTGGAGCCTACTTAAAAAAAGGAAAAAGAGGGGCACCTGGGTGGCTCAGTCGGTTGAGCATCCAACTCTTGATTTCGGCTCGAGTCATGATCTCAGGGTCGTGGGATCAAGTCCTGAGTCGGGCTCTGAGCTCAGCTCGGAGTCAGCTTAGGATTCTCTCCCTCTCCCTCTGACCCTCCCTGCTGTGCTCGCTCTCTTTCTCTCCAAAATGGATAAATGAATCTTTAAAAAAGAAAAAAAAGGCAATTTAAATCATACTAGCTAACACTTATATAGTGATTATTAGGCACCAGACTTAGTTCTAAACATTTTACACACAGTAATTGATTTAGTCCTCATGGCAATGCAATGAGGTAGGTACTACTATTATTTCAAAGTCCAGATGAGGAAACTGAGGCACAGAGTGGTTATATGACTTGCCCAAGGTCACACAACTAGGGACATAGTCTAAATTCAGACCCAGGGGTCTGACTCCCAAATACATACTTTTAACCACTATACTGTTTCTTATCATAAAATCTAGAAAACAAGTCTGCCCAGTTGAAGGCCATGGATGATTCTGTATATGATCAAATTTCTGACTTTCATTTTTGCCTGTACCCTGAGGAAATCTGGCTCTCAGTCAACCTGATTCCCAGAAATGACTCTGAGGCCCTCAGCATGATTCTTTCAGGTCTAGAGCCCTTTGCCTGAGCCTCTCCCGAGGGCCAGATGCTCTGCCTGGGGGAGGGAGGTGGGAAACTGGAGGAAACCAGAGAGACCCACTCCCTGTTGCTGAGGAGTTTAAAGTTTAGTGGGGAAGATAATTTCAATAATGTAGCAAGTAAAGGGCACAGTGGGACCCCACAAAAAGGACATTCAACAGAGCTGGGGGTGATGGGATCGAGCCCCACATGGGGCTCCCTCTCCAGTCAGGAGTTGGCTTCTCCTTCTATCTCTCCCCCCACCCCCCACTTGTGCTCTCTCTCTCTCTCTCAAATAAATAAATAAAATTTTAAAGATTTTGTTTATTTATTTGACAGAGAGATAGAAAGAGCCAGAGAGCACAAAAGGGGGGTGGATGAATGGCAGAGGGAAAAGGAAAAGCAGGCTCCCCGTCGAGCAGGGAGCCTGATGCAGGGCTCAATCCCAGGACCCTGAGATTGTGACCTGAGCCGAAGACAGATGCTCAACCAACTGAGCCACCGGGTACCCCAATAAAATCTTTAAAAAAAATACAGACAGGGATGGGGCACCTGGGTGTCTCAGTCGGTTGAGCATCCAGCTCTTGGTTTTGGCTCAGGTCATGATCTCAGGGTCCTGAGACTGAGCCCCACATCAGGCTCCATGCTCAGTGCAGAGTCTGCTTGGGATTTTCTCTCTCTCCCTCTGCCCCTCCCCCTGCTCTTTCTCTCTCTCAAATAAATAAATAAATAAATAAAAATCTTAAAAAAACGCAGACAGGGCTCTCCCATGTTCTGGTGGGTGAGACACAGCAGTCGTACAGGTAAAACAAATTGTATGTGTTATGATGACAAATGTTATGAGGGAATAAAAGCAAAAAGGGCAATAGAAAGTTCAGAGAGTAGCAATTTAAAATAGGGGATCAGAGGAGGGAGTATTTGAGCAAAGACTGGAAGGAGTGGGAGGAGCCCTGTGATATCTGGGGAAAGAACATTCTAGGGGGGAACTCATGTAAGTGCAAAAGCCCTGAGGTAGGTGTGTGCCTGGTGGGTCTAAGGAGGCTGGTGTTGCTGAATGGCGTGAACCAGGTGGAGAATGTTTGGGAATTAGGTCGGAGAAATAATGGGGTTTTAACAGGCTTTAGTCAGAGAGGTGACATTTGGCGGCGCCATGGGTGATGGTTAGCAGGCTGCCAGGCTGGAGGTGGGCAGACGAGGGAGCACAGCCACTGCATTGGGATGATGAGCAGGAGTGGAGTGTTTCAGAAGCAAATTTGGCAGCATCTGGTGATGACTGGGTGTGGGGATGAGGGCAGAGAGTCAAGTGCACCTCCTGGGTGTGTCTGGCTTGGGCTCTGGTGAAGCCCTTCTTGAGATGGGGAGAGGAAGGGTTTGGTGGGAGTGGGGTGGGATGGGGGTAAGGGAAGATGTTGAGTTCAGCCCTGAAAAGGTTAAGTTTGAGGTGCCTGCCAGGCATCCAAGTGGAGATCCAGGGACACGTGTTTTTTCATAGACTCTGACAGAAACTCTGCTAAAGATAGGAATCGTCTTTGAACAGCATGCTTATCCACATATGCCTTGTGTAGCTCCTCTCATATCTCAAATCTGTAATTTTCTAGGCTATTTTTAAAGTGAAAGTATCAATCTGGGACCTAAAATACATGTAGAAATGATTGGTTTAAAATTTTACCAAGGCTAGGGGCGCCTGGGTGGCTCAGTCGTTAAACGTCTGCCTTCAGCTCAGGTCATGATCCCAGGGTCCTGGGATCGAGCCCCACATCGGGCTCCCTGCTCGGCAGGAAGCCTGCTTCTCCCTCTCCCACTCCCCCTGCTTGTGTTCCCTCTCTTGCTGTGTCTCTCTCTGTCAAATAAATAAATAAAATCTTTTAAAAAAATAAACTTTTACCAAGGCTATACTTTTTTAAAAAGCTTAATACGAAGTTCACCCAATACCTAATACCACTGAGTCGGGCATTGCTATGACTAAATGTTTGCGTCCCCTACAAACTCATATATTGAAGCTCTAACCCCCAATGTGCTGGTATTTGGAGGTGGGGCCTTTGGGAGGTAATTAGGGTTAGATGGGGTGATGAATGAAAGACAACTCACAGAATAAGAGGAAATATTTGCAAATTACATACCTGCTAAGGGAATTGTATCTAGAATATATTTTTTTAAAAATCTCTTACAACTCGATAATGAAAAGACAACCCAATTTTAATTTTTTTAAAAGATTTTATTTATTTATTTGACAGAGAGAGAGAGAGCACAAGCAAGGGGAGTGGCAGAGGGAGAGGGAGAGGAAGAGGCAGGCTCCCCGCTGAGCAGGGACCCTGTCGTGGGACTCAATCCCAGGACCCTGGGATTATGACCTGAGCTGAAGGCAGACGCTTAACCGACTGAGCCACCCAGGTGCCCAACAACCCAATTTTTAAATAGCATTTGAGAACATTTCTCCAAAGAAACGATGCTCAATATCATTATTCATTTGAGAAATGCAAATCAAAATTACGATGAGAAACCATTTCACAAACATGAGGATGGCTACAATAATAAAGGGACGACAACAAGTGTTGACAAAGATGTGGAAAAACTGGAACCTGCGTCCCCTGCTGGTGGGAATGTGAAACACGGCAGCCACCGTGGAAAATGGTCTGGCGGTTCCACAAAGTGTTAAACACGGAGTTACCGTGTGACCTGGCAATTCCAACTGGTAGGGATACACCCAAGGGGAATGAAAACAGATGCTCGCACAAAAATTTGCACATGAATGTTCATGGCAGCATTATCTATAATGGGGCATCTCAATGTAGTGATCTGAAGGGGCACCTGCACCCCAAAGTTTATAGCAGTAATGTCCACAATAGCCAAACTGTGGAAAGAGCCCAGATGTCCATCGACAGGTGACTGGATAAAGAAAACGTGGTGGATATATACACAATGGGATATTACTCAGCCATCAGATAAATGAAAACTTACCATTTACATTGATGTGGATGAAACTAGAGGGTATTATGCTAAGCAAAATAAGTCCATCAGAGAAGGGGAAGAGAGGAAAAAATAAAACAAGACGAAATCAGAGAGGGAGACAAACCATAAGAGACTCTTAATCATAGGAAACAAACTGAGGGTTGCTGGAGGGGAGGGGGGTGAGGGGATGGGGTAACGGGGTGATGGACATTAAGGAGGGCATGTGATGTAATGAGCACTGGGTATTATATAAAACTGATGAATCACCGACCTCTACCTCTAAAACTAATAATACATTATATGTTAATTAATTGAATTTAAATTAAAAAATATATATTATTATAATGGGGTGTTTCCGTACAATCGAATGCTATTCAGCAATAAGAAGTCACCATGCACTGACATTCTATCATGGATGAACTTTGAAGACATGATGTCCAGTGAAAGGAGCCAGGCACAAAGGGACACATCCTATATAATTCCATTTATATGAAATATCCAGAATAAGCAAATTCATAGAGGGAAAAAGTGGATTAGTAGTTGCCGAGGGCTGGGGGAAGACTGGGGGAAGTGGGGAATGACTGCTAATGGGTATGGGGCTAATTCTGGAATGATGGAAATATTCTAAAATTATTGTGGTGATGGTGGCACAACTCAGAATATACTAAAAACCATTGAGTTATATACTTTAAATGGGTGATTCATATGGTATGTGAATTATGTCTCAATAAAGCTGTCACATTAAAAAAAAAAAAAAAAAAGTGGTAGAGATTGGGCAACTCCAGAGCCTGTGTCCTTCTGTTACTACATGGGGAGGGGAGAATGAGACAACAGAAGATCCCTTTTGACATTGGTGCCCCCTTCCCTCTACCAGGGCCCAGTACTCATTGACTGTCTAGAGGTCCCCACTACCGACTGCATTCCCCCCCCCCAAGACTCTCCTCCAGTCTCCTAATTTGTGTCAGCTCTTACCTCTGAACTCAGCGAAGAGACTAGAGCACTGGTGTGCGAGGGAAGAAGAAAAACCAACCTTACAGAGCACCAACAATGTGCTGGACAAGTCACTGTGTCAGGTAGGGAGTTTCCCACAATCCTCTCATTTAATGCTCATGAGGATCCCCTAAATCTCAGAGCTCATATTCTTTTCGCAGAGCCATGCTGCCTTGAAGGCAGTGACCTGAACCAACCTTATTTCTGCCATTTAGGAACTTGGGCAGATCGCTTCTCTTGGTTTATATCTGTCAGCTGAAACGGTGGCTGCGGACCATCTCCAAGGTCCGCTCCAACTCTGACCTGCTCAGTCTCTATAAACGAGTCAAAAAAAGCTACTCACAAAAGTGTGACAGATTCATAAAACAAGAACTAACGTTTTGAAGGGTTCACTACACGCCAGGCCCTGTCCTGACAGTGTTTCAGGCATGAACTCTTTCTAACCTGCGTCACACCAACATCGGCCCCTGTTTCAGAGATGAGGACGAGAGGTACCATGGTTGGGTTCCAGGGTTCATAGCACGATTCAGGGCAAGAACACGGGCTCTCGGGGAGCTTTGCTGCAGCCCTTAGACAACTTAATCTCTCAGTCTCAGAGGCCACGAGCTCAGAAGAGCTAGGCTCTGGTGACAGAGGAGCTCTCCCTGAAGCCCAGGACTGGCTCAGGTGTTACTGGGAAATCTGTTTATAGAAAGATACCCGCTGAGGACCAGGATTTGGCCCTGGGGGAAGGAGGCTGCTGCCTGGAGTCTGGAGCCAGCCTGAGGACAGGGGCAGGGAGGAGCATGGCCAGAGGGCTTCCCAGGGAGGGGGGAGGAGGCTGGCACTGAGCTACACTGTGGGCATGAAAGGGACCCCGGCCCCCAAGGCTCTGGACCAGGACTTGGGGATGGGTGTGCTCTGTGCTTCTCCCCAGCAGATGGAAGCCAAGTGACTGTCATTTCGCACGGGTCTGTATTCCCCCCGACCCCAGGAGAGTCTCTACGCTAGCTAACCCCACACCACCTGTGGACGGCTTGGCCTACGACCAGTCCCACCATACTGTCCGATGCTGGTTTTCCTCGGACAAGTTGGTTTCTTACAGCGCTTGCACACAGACTCCCGCACTCGCTCCCCCAACCCCCACCCCACAAATGGTGGTACTGGCCTAGACTTGGGTCTAGTTTCAGATTTTTTTTAACTCTTTTTTTTTTTTAAGATTTTATTTATTTGAGAGAAAAAGAGAGAACATGAGCGGGGGCCGGGGGGGGGTTGGGGAGAGGGAGAAGCAGACTCCCCGTTGAGCAGGGAGCCCGATGGAGGGCTCCATCCCAAGACCCTAGGATCGTGACCTGAGCTGAAGGCAGGCGCCCTAGTTTCAGATTTTAAATTGCTGTACTTCATTTGACCAAACCCTGCAAAATAACAACTTGCTTAAAGCAGAGATTTAAGTGGTTTCCGTTGAGGAAGTCTTAAGACGTCAGCCCCTCCTAGGCCTGAAGGCCTCAGATCACCTGCAGATGACCTTTTTTAAATTAAAAGGTAATTCCTGCGAAGGGTGTAGCGCACCGCACCGAGTAAGCACTGGCTCTGCGTTGTTATTATTTCTGTGATTGGTGACTCTTCTTAGTTGTGCAACAGTGAGTTAAGGTCATTCTGGGGTTAGGGTGTAGCAGGAATCTTTTGAGGCTCTCCAAAGCTGCTGTAGCCTGGGATTTTGGCCACAAAGTAGGGAGGATATGAATCAATTTATGCAGGAAGATCTGGAGCACTTGGGGGCGGAGGCGGGAAAGGTCGGTACCCTGACCCTTAGCCTGATGATTCAGCCAGGGAGACCTGGAAGTGGACCATAGCTGCTCGCTCAAGGCTGAGTGAGCTCTCAGGCTGAGAGACGGCCCCTGAGATAAATTCACCTCCAGGAAAAGAGTTGGGGCTCAAGACCTGGGGCCCAGAATCGCCAGCCAGCCAGCCAGCCAGCCATCTGGTCATTCAGCAAATACCAGAGCAAACCCACTAAGGGTCAAGGCAGCATCATTTTTTGACCCTTGTTGGTCTTAGTTCCTCACCTCATACCTTGTCACATCTGCTCAAATGCGCCCATGTCCCAAATTAAATAATATTTTGCTGCAAAATGTTTTGAAAGGAATGTTATAGTTTTGCTTTTGAAATTATCTGACTTCATGTAACTTGTTTAAATTCTGATTTGCTGTGGTGTTTTTAAGCACTCATCCTGTATACTCCAGATGGTCTTGGGTTGAGAGATTATAACTCAAAAATCCTTCTTGGTTATACTGAAATATTTATGAATATCAAGTTCAGCAATATGGTTCACAAAATGACTTTATTCTGTAGGCATTCAGTTAAATAGAAAGCAATTTTTACTTTTTAGAAAACTTCGGATTCAGTAAAAGTTTCTGAGATAGAGGGAGGGGGGCTCCTTTAGATGCGGTGGCCCTACTCTGAAGAAATAGTGTTTAGGTGGAGACTGGACAGTTGGGAAGGAATGTGATGTCTACAGGGCAGAAGTCTCTCCAGGTAGAAGGAACAGACAGTGCAAACGGGGAAGCACTTAGCTTGTGGACAGGGAAGGGGCGACTTGTGGCAGGGGCATAGTGAGGGGAGGCAAGAGAGGCATGAGATGAGTTCAGACAGGAGTGAGGGACCAGATCATGCCCAGCCTAACAGGTCATGGGATGGAGCTTGGATTTCATTCTAAGTGCAGGATGTCACTTAGGCTGGGCTCCCCCGGGAGCAGATTCTGAGATGGATATTGGCAGGCAGGATGTCTGTTAGTGGGTGCTCTCAGGATCAACACCAAGGAAAGAGAGGGAAAAAAGGCAAGACTGGGCAGAGAGAGAGGTTGAGCTGCTATGCAGTCTCAGTGGATACTGTTCCTGACCCTGCAGGGGGTTCTGAAGCTAGGGTGACCCTTCAGATTTGTCATTAGGTGGCAGCTGCCTGGGGACGGGGAGCACGACAATCCCTGAGGAGCTGACAGGGAGGGAAGCACTCCCAGTAGCTGGACACCAAGTTCATTCACAAAGGGGGATCTGGTCTGCACATCATAGCCCACACTCGGTCCCATTTATGCTTAAGGAGGTCCCTCTGGCTGCCGCATGGAGAGTAAATTACTGGGGGCAGGAGTGGATCCAATCAGGCAAGCAATGATGGTGGCTTGATCATGAGCGGCCGCCATGGGAATGGAGGTAAGTGGATAAATTGGGAGATATTGGGAGGTGAATCCAGAGCACTTGAAAATGGGTTAGATGTGGGACATGGAAGGGAAGAATCAAGGACACTTCCCACCTGTGGACTGAACCACTGGGGGAATAGTGATGCCCTATGCTAAGATGGCGGATTCTGGAAGTGTGGCGGGGATTAAAACGATATGCAGTTTGGGCCAAGTTTGAGATCCAAGAGTGGACGTCAAGAAGCTTAGTGTGAAGCTCAGAAGCCAGAACACTGCTTTAATTTTTAGATGCGTGTAGGGGATGTGAATTCGGGCTAATTTTCATCCAGTGATGCCAGACTCCCCTCTGGCCCTGCCTCCCCGGCTCAGGGATTGTACTTTGGAAGACAGTGGCTGCGTAGGAGGTGAGCGGGCACAGGGATAGTGTCCCGTAACTTCTTGTAGGGATCTCGGCACTCGCAATGTCCAGGACCGAACCTCAAGAGCGCCACCGTGTGGCGGTGATGAGTCACAACGGCAGTCCGAGACTCCAGGCCCCTGAGTGGTGCGGGAGGAGGTCTGCCCACAGCCAGAGCCTCACACGCCCAGCCCCCATCACTCGCTATTTCGGACTGAATAAATCAGTGAGGATTCTGGACAACTTAGAGCCGGGAGGGAGAGGAGGAGCCTCAAAATACAGACATAGCTAGGCAATGGAGTTTGAGGAATTATTTAAGAAAGATACAAGAGTTTTAATATGAGTGCCATACAGAAATGGATTTATATGGTAAATGAATTTGAAGCTACCATTCAAGGAGCGCGTATGAGAGGCTGCGTGATCTCATTCAGTCTACAAGGACGCTGAGGCTCAGAGAGGTGAAAAGATGTGTCTCAAGTCACGTAGTAGTCAGCTTAGCCTACCAGTGGATCTCAACTGAGTCAGATCCAACAGGCCATTTAACAACAGATATTTTGCGGCGCCCTGTCTACACCCCCAGCATCTAGATAGTGCCTCCTGCATAACATGCACTGGCCTGTGTTTGTTAAATGAACGAAATGAAATTTATAGATATTATCCTACCTACCCACATAATTTTAAAAATCAAGGGAAAATAAAATGGAAATAATTTGTGCTATAGAAATCTGCATTTCGGGGCGCCTGGGTGGCTAAGTCGTTAAGCGTCTGCCTTCGGCTCAGGTCATGGTCCCAGGGTCCTGGGATTGAGCCCCGCATCGGGCTCCCCGCTCCGTGGGAAGCCTGCTTCTCCCTCTCCCACTCCGCCTGCTTGTGTTCCTGCTCTGCTATCTATCAAAAAAAAAAAAAGAAAAGAAAAGAAATCTGCATTTCCGCATGTACATGCCCAGTCAGGATCACAAGAGAAGATATAACTGAATCGATCGTTGTGAACTGAGTAGCTCCGGAGACACAGTCTCCTGAAATGGTGAATGCCCTTTGTAAAGATCTGGACTCATACGAGGAAAATTCTCTTGATTTACCCTTCAGTAGCATTTTTGAATAATTCAGTGTATACTAAAACACATATAACAGGCGTTAAGGTACTTGGTGCAGATAATTAGAAACAGGTTTTTCCCACTTACTTAAATGACCGGTGGTACATTAGGAAGTTGTGTAGGACATGGAACAATTCTTGGTAATGTGGATCCATCCCAAACATTGAAGGACGTTAGGAATCTCTGGTCCCTATCTGCTAAGGACAAGAAGAGCCCCATCAATGTGATAACCAAAAATACCCCTACAAATTTCCAATTCCAAATTTCCAGGGACAGCAGATGTCCCTTTGAGACTTCTGGTATGTTAAAAGCCCAAATGTCTACACTTAGCTCTGTTGATCTTTCCCTCTTTCAGGGGCCCTCCCAAAGACCTGGGCTTCAACACTCTTACTTCTCATGCCTCCCTTTAGGATTCTCTCTGCAAGTGGTTTTTGGTTTTGTTTGTTTTTTTGTTTTGTTTTGTTTTTGCTAGAAGGTTAGAACTGATGTGATAAATGATATAGTTTCGGAACATAGGTGAGGTTTGGTGGGGTGAGGTCCAGAGTTGACAGCCAAGAAAGAATTCTTGAGATGTCCTGGGTGCAAAATGGTGGTTTTATTAAAGCACGGGGACAGGACCCGGGGGCAGAAGGAGCTGCTGCATCGGGGTTATGAGGCGTGACTGATTATATACTTGGGAGTTGGGGCTAAGGAAAAAGGGAGGTTTTCAAACAAAATTTTGTATGCTAAAGAGGACCTACAAAATATGGGAGGCCTTGCCATGATCAAGTTAAGTTTGTTGCTCTCTCTAGCAAAACATTAACATTAAAGACAGTTGGGAGTTTCCTTCTGGAAGTTAGGTTATTGATAAGAATGCTTTTTCTTGTAAATCACGAAGACATTTGTAAACTGAGGGAGACACAGATCTTGCGGGACTGTGAGCTCTATGAGTTAATCATTTGTTTTTCCTTCCCTTAGCTTTAGGGCAGCCAGGAGTGCCTAAGAAACGTCAAACATATGCCGCCTGGGAGGGCGAGATTGCGGGATGTCAGTTTGTGCTTTGCGCTCAGCTTGCCTTCTGCTCCCTCATCGTAAATGAGGTACAGTTCTATCTTCCTATTTCTACAAAAAAAGACTCAGAGAGGTGAAGTAACTTACTCAAAGTCATGGAGCCAATCTGAAGTGGCAGAACTAGAATTAGAACCCAGGTCAGTCAATCTGACTCTAAAGCCTGGGATTTTACCATCTTTTCTAATCCTTTGTCACTGTCTTCCATTTCCCAGTCCCAGAAGATTTCTGTTATGGTGGGAACCAAGGCTCAGAGGGGTCTGGAATGTGCTGAGACCATACAGTTGTTAATCATCGTTCTCATAAATCAGGTCAGCATTTGCGGAAGGAAACCCCGCTGTTCGCTCCCCTGTCCTAGGAAGGTCTGTCCCATCTGGCCATGACTTGGGTATTGCTTCATCTCCTGGATATTTTCATTTCTGGGCAGCATTTGCCTCAGTGTAAATGGTGCAAACCTTCTCAGACCCTAGGGGCAGAAGAGAGTGAAATAAACCCCTTAGTCTGGGACTTAAGAATGAGCTGCAAGCAGCTACCATTTCATTGAAAACTCAGGTCTTAAAAGACGTGCTGCAAATTTTACACACCATCTTAAATATTTTGGGGGCATACCCTAATAGAACATACATTTTTAAAAAATGAAAAAAAAGGGGGTGCCTGGGTGGCTCAGTTGGTTAAGCATCTGCCTTTGGCTCAGGTCATGATCCCAGGGTCCTGCTCAGCGGGGAGCCTGCTTCTCCCTCTCCCTCTGCCCCTCTCCTCTGCTTGTGCTCTCTTTCTGTCCCTCTCTCAAATAAATAAGTAAAATCTTAAAAGTAAATACATAAAAATAAGATTAAAAAAATAAATAAAATGAACTTCATCCCAGTGTAGAAAATCATGTATGAAGGCGTACTTTTGCAAACACGAGTGCTCCTAAGATTCATCACGTATTCCAGATTCCTTACCTAGACCTCCTGAAGCCGAACCTGGGACCTTGCATTGTCAATTCCTCTCCCACCCTTCCCCCACCCCGTTGCTCCCAGGTGACCCAGCCCTTAGTCCATTTAGCTTGCTTGGAGGAACAATGCTCCCTTTATGCTCTGGCTTTCAATAGCCCTCAGGGTCTGCAGAGGCCAGTTTGAGAAGCAGAATCTTTATTGGTATTAGAACTGGATTCAAACCCTGCTTCCCTTATTTACCATTTCTGCAACTTAGGGAAGTTACTGATTCTCTTGTTGCCTGGGTTTCCTGTCTCAAGGGGGCGGTTGTGGGGTTACATGGGCTAGTGCAAGTACATAGTGAGGACACTGAGGGCCTAGCACATAGTTAGTGCTCACTTAACGTTAGCCATTATTTTTACTGTTAATATTTTGGTGTGCCGGGCACTCTCCTGGGAAACGCCTGTGGCAGGCAGGCACTAAGGTGATCCCCATGATCCCAGCCTCCTGGGATTCACATCTTTGTGTAGTCTGCCCTGTAGAGGCCGCTTTTAGGCAACAGGCTTGAGCAAAGGAATATAGAAAGGGCCCACAGCAACCACCACTGAGCTGAATACACCCACCTCCATAGGCCCTAACTGACCAACGGGCTACTTACAGCCAGGCACGGTTACCAAAAAAGGGAGAAGCCCCTATAACCCCTCACCTTCCTCCTTTAAATACGACCCCCACCCACGGCTTTGTTGCAGTTTCTGCTTCGCTGTCCCGTCCTCCGCTCCCTTGCTGTATTCATACACTTCTATCTCCTTTGTCCCACCTCGGGTTCACCGCCCACACCCCAGCTTCCTCCCTATCCAGCAGGGAGAGACACCACATTCCCCCCTCCCCTTGGGTGTGAGAGGGATCTGTGGCTTGCTTCTAAAACCGGTAAGAGTACACCACAGCAGGGCAGAGGTGATAGATACATGATAACGTGTACGTGATTATTTACAATCATTACAAGATTGTAACATCCTCACTTCCCCTTACTGGCTTTGATGAGGGAGCAGAAAGCTAGCTGAAGACAAAGCACGAGCTGACACCCTGCGACCTCCCCCCCTCCCACTCCTGGGTGGGACCTGTGTCACATTCTTCCAGGAATCTCCCAACTATCTTATTGTTAATACCTTGCTAGAGGGGAAAACAACCTTAACTTGACAAAACGGCAAGGCCTCTGGTGTCTTGTAGGTATTTTGTAGGTTAGTCCTCTTTAGCATGTGAAAGTTCTTTTGAAACCTCCCTTTTCCTTACTTCCCAACTCCGAGTATATAATCACCACTCCTCAAGACCGAGTGCAGCAGTTCTTTCTGTCCCCCGGGTCCTGTCCCCGTGCTTTAATAAACCACCATTTTGCACCAAAGACGTCTCAAGAATTCTTTCTTGGTCGTTGGCTCCGGACCTCACCCCACTGAACCTCACCTATATTCCAAAACCACATTAGCTTTGAGGAAGCAAGTCCATGTTGGGAAGGCTCGCGTGGCAAAAAACTGAGGACAACTGATTGCCAATCAGACAGCAAACAACTGAGGCCTCGGTCCAGCAGCCCTCAAGGACCTGAATGCTGCCAATAACCACTGAGCTTCCAAGCAGATCCTTCCCCAGGCCAGCCTCCTAGGACACTGCAGCCTTGTGAAGCAGGCTTGTGATTCATTTTGTAATGTTTCACACAGTAACAGGTAACTAATACACCACCCCTCACCTTCCAATCTCTTTGCTCCTGCAATTCTGTCCCCTTTCTCCTGAATCATCAGTATCTCCCTTAACATTTGGTCACTAACACCAACCCGTAAGCATGCTCTAGGGTCTGCCATCTTTTTTTTTTTTTTTTTTTTTAAGATTTTATTTATTTGTCAGAGAGAGCACAGCAGGGGGGGTGGCGGCAGACAGAGGGAGAAGCAGGCTCCCTACAGAGCAGGGAACCCAATGCAGGACTTGATCCCAGGACTCTGGGATCATGACATGAACCAAAGGCAGCCGCGTAACCGTAGAATCTGCCATCTTAAAAGATACTCTTCCAGTGCCTCTTACTTGGCTAGTTATCACCTCGTTTCTCTACTCTCCTACATGGCAAAACTTCTTGACATCCTTGTCTCTAGCCGTTGTCCACATTTCTCAAATTCTCCCCTCAACCCACCACTCTTAGTGAGGTCTCTAGTGACCTACATGTCACCCAATCCAAAAGTCACGTCTCTCTCATCTTACTCGCCTTCTCGGTGGCATTTGACACAGCCAGCCACCTCTTCTTGCTTGAAATACACCCTCTCCCACTTTGTGGACACGACCTTCTCAGTCCTCCTCCCCACTCAATGTCCACTTCCTCCCAGTCTCCTCTGCTACCTCCCTCTTTCCTACCCAGCTTCTGAATGTTGGCATGCCCCTGGTTTTGGTGCCGATAGGCCACGTCCAAGGACCCAGAGGGGGTCCCGCAGGACCAGCCAAGAGGGTCCCTGGCTTCACACAGGATGGAAATCAAACGCGAGCTGGCTGGAGGTGAAAGCAGAGTTCATTGAAGACACAGAGAGAGCAGAAACAGGTGGAATGTCCATGAGCCTCGGAAAGGAAGAAGAGTGAGTCTTTGGGGGTCTGGAGTTTTTATTGAAGATGGCGGTCTGGTGTCCTCCGTAAGTCACTTATACCTGGAGCCAGGGGTCTTGGCGTTAAGGTATTTGGAGTCAGGGGTCTTGGAGAAGTTTACGACCCCGCCCAGTCACTCCTTAGATGTTATCTGTTGTGCTGGAAGACTCCAAAGAAATTATTGACTCCTTGGGCACCTGGGTGGCTCAGTCAGTTAAGCGTCTGCCTTCGGCTCAGGTCATGATCTCAGGGTCCTGGGATCGAGTCCTGCATCAGGCTCCCTGCTCAGTGGGGAGTCTGCTTCTCCCTCTGCCTCTCCCACCCCCCCACTCCTCCCACCCCCACTTGCGCATGCTCTCTCTCTCACAAAAATAAATAAAATCTTA
Source organism: Phoca vitulina (assembly GCF_004348235.1). Classification (NCBI taxonomy): domain Eukaryota; kingdom Metazoa; phylum Chordata; class Mammalia; order Carnivora; family Phocidae; genus Phoca; species Phoca vitulina. Next base: position 32,516,241 of record NW_022589719.1, on the reverse strand, counting down.
AAAAAAAAAAAAAGGAGGGGCACCTGGGTGGCTCATTCAGTTAAGCGTCTGCCTTCGGCTCAGGTCATGATCCCAGGGTCCTGGGATGGAGCCCCACATCTGGCTCTTGGCTCAGCAGGGAGCCTGCTTCTCCCTCTGCCTTTGCCTCTCCCCCTGTTCATGCTCTCTGCTCTCTGTATCTCTGTGTCTCAAATAAATTAAAAAATAAATTTAAAAAAAGAAGAAAATGTCTAAAAAGAAATAGAAAAAGAAAAGAAATCACTGACTCCTTGACCTTCACCCAGAGGACATACATTAAGGCCTGTGTAAGTCAGGGGTGCAGAAAAAGGAGCAAAGAAAAAAGCCCAAGCTTTTTCTCTCATGGGGTCCCCTCAGTTTCCCTGTCTCGGTTTCAGTTTCCTACTTAGAAGGTAAGTTGTGAGAATTGCCCAAGGTAACATGTGCACCTTAAAAAAATATCCCACCCCCTATTAATTATCGTTACGCTCTCTCCCCTCACTCTGGTGACAAAATGAGCCACCCTCTTCCCCATACACTCTTCAGGTGGTTCCGACATTCAGGGAACAAACTCTGAGAAAGATGACTGTTTCCCGCAAAAGCCAGTGTGGATCTCCAGAAACCTGGATCTAAGAAAAGTCCACTGCCTCTGCTGGGGACTCAGTAATCCCTATTTTTTTTTTTTAAAGATTTTATTTATTTATTTGAGAGAGAGAATGAGACAGAGAGAGAGCATGAGAGGGGGGAGGGTCAGAGGGAGAAGCAGACTCCCTGCTGAGCAGGGAGCCTGATGCGGGACTCGATCCCGGGACTCCAGGATCATGACCTGAGCTGAAGGCAGTCGCCCAACCAACTGAGCCACCCAGGCGCCCAGTAATCCCTATTTTTAATTCATTCAGCTTCAGACCTTTCAGGAGATGAAGTGTGTGTGAGCGTGGGTATGTGACCTGCCACAGACGCTAGTAGGGGGCCTGGGTTAACGATAGCAGGCATTTCCGAGATGCTTCACACCATTTATCTTTCTAGAAAATGAAGCTGTGCATTAAATAACAGTTGGGTGACATCATGTCCACTCCAGGGCTTGCCGAAGGAGTCATTGATTCATTCAACAAACATCTATTAAGCAGGCAGTAAGTGTGTTGGGCGCCGTGCTAGGTGCCGAGGAAGCGGCAGCGAACAGGACGACAAGGTCCCTGCCCTGACCAGCTCCTGGCCTACCGGAGGACAGCCACAAGTGAAAAGGAAATTGCAGCCCAGTGTGAGAGGAAGTTCAGGAGCTAGGCATCTAGGAGTACAGAGGCAGTAGCCCAGCCAGGGGCAGTGGGGGTGGGTCAGGGAGGGCTTCCTGGGGAAGTGTCCTCTACACTGCGAAATGAAAGGTGTCTGGGCATTGGGCAGAGGGAAGAACAGTGTGAAGTTTTCCGAGGTGTGCAAGAGCTTGAACTTCTGAGGAGTTAACAAACAGAGGGAGGCTGACATTTCAAGTGCACAGCACAGGACCGACTGGATGGCACTCGAGGGGCTTTCTTTAGACGCCGCATTAAGGACCTGGGATTGTCTCCTGTAAGAGACACAGATGGTGCCCCAAAGAGCTTAAACTGCATAGCAGGGAGAGATAAGCACCTGCTGGAATCCTTCAGGCCATCCCGTCTCAGAGCTCAGCCGGGATGGAGCTCAAAGCCAGCTCTGGTCTCGCTCCAGCACTTATTTCTGCGTAGCTGTCACTTCACCTTTTTAGATAGACCTCTGCTGCTGTTAACAAGTAAGGTTTGGACCGGGTGACATTTACTATTAGTTCTCCGCACTCTCTAAGCCTAAACGAACTCTCCATCCCCTTCTGGGATTTTCTCAATTCCCTTAAACTTCCTCTTCCCTGCTTCCCTCCCCAGCTGGGAACACCTTGCAGGGCAATTTCTCTTTCTCATCTGTCTCTCCACTAGAGTGCGAGCTCCAAGCCGGCAGCACCATGCCTAACGCATCTATTCATCTATCTTCTTGCTAGGCCCCGGCACACAGCTGTGAAAGCTTGAATAAACCGAAGCACAGTCCTACACCCGGCACCTTGCTTCAGTGGTTACCGAATGCTTGCGTGTTTGTGTTAGATCCCACAACAGCCGGAGGCTCTGCCAGTCCAGGGGATCCCACCTGCCATTTTGCTGACGAGTGGAGGAGCCTCTAAAGCCAACTGTTAGTTACTATCGTCATTCCCAGGCCAGTATCCTTTCCCCTCCCTAAACGTCTCTAAGACCTAAGAGGATTATTCCAAGACTGCAGCTCGGCCCGTGTGTCCACAGACCTACCGAACTGCTGCGAGACTGCAGGGTGCCCACCCCACCCCACCCCTCCCCTCCCCACCCCTCCCCTCCCCTCCCCTCCCCACCCCACCCCTCCCCCGCTTTGGCGAGGACTCGCCTGCGCCGCGCGCGCGCCCCACGTGCCTCGCGTAAATAAGCGAGTGCGCAGGCGCACCCGGCCCGCGTCCACTGGCCGGCGCCCCGCCGCCCCGGGAGCAGGGGGAGGGACGCCGGCCCCTCTGGCCACGGGCTGCTCCGCCCCGTCAGTTGGTCCGCGCGTCTGTCGGTCGGTGCGTACGGGCCTCCGGCTTCGCCCTCGCAATGGCACCCTGGCTGCCGCTGCTGTCGCTGCTGGGGCTGCTCCTGGGCGCCGCTCCCGCCCCGCCCCGCCGAGCAGCCGACGCTCAGGCCCGGGAGGCGGCGTACCCGGAGCTGCTGGGGCCCGCCCGCTTCGCCCTGGAGATGTACAACCGCGGCCGGGCAGCCGGGACGCGGGCGACGCTGGGGGCCGTGCGCGGTCGCGCCCGCCGGGTGAGGACGCGCCGGCGGTGGGGGCTTCCCGGGGCCGGTGCGCGGGGGCCCTGGTCGGAGGGTTGGGAACTTTGGCCTGGACGCCGGAGAGACGAACTTCTGGCGCTCGGGAAAGGGACGGGGGTAGGGCGGGGCTGTGGGAAGGACGGGCTGGGGAGGGAGTGGACGCGCCTGCCTCACCCGCCCCTCCATCCAGGCGGGCAAGGGGTCGCTGTACTCCCTGAAGGCGACCCTAGAGGAGCCTCCCTGCAATGACCCCACGGTGTGCCAGCTCCCTGTGTCCAAGAAAACGCTGGTGAGTGATAGGGCTCTTGTGATTCCCCCGCTCCCATGATGAGTTTGGGTCAAGTGTTGAGGAGGCAGCAACTACCCCACCCTGAGTCATTTCCCAAGGCTCTGAGGGCCAGAGACTAAAATGCCCTAAGAGTGGGCATGACAGGGTGCTGACTGCCTCACTCTGCACCGTGGGGGTGATCGCCTTGTTCCTTGGAGGTGGTCTTCACATGAGGCCCTTCCAGCGCCATCTGGCCAAGGCCGAGCTCCCATCCCAACACCCAGACTGGCTTCCTCCTCTCCCTTCAGCTCTGCAGCTTCCAAGTCCTGGATGAGCTAGGAAAACACATGCTGCTGAGACGAGACTGTGGCCCAGTGGATACCAAGGTTACAGGTGCTGGGAGAGCCCAAGGAGGCTGGCATAGTTCAGACCAGACTTCACGCAGGGTTCAACCTTGATTTCTTCTCTGTTCCAACCCTATTCAGATGACGAAAATGAGACTTTGAGTTCAGTCCTTCCACTGTTGAACAAGGAACCCCTGCCCCAGGTGAGGCGCCCATCTCCATCTGGCAGCTGGCTGCTGCTTTATTTCCTCTTCTCTTTCTCTCCCCCTGGCCTGGGCTCCCTGGTGGATCTGTGAAGGATTCCTTGTAAAGACCCCTGTGCCCTTTACAGGATTTTTCTGTGAAAATGGCTTCAATCTTCAAGGAGTTCGTTACCACCTATAATCGGACATATGAGACGAAGGAGGGTGAGGACCCAGCCTTGGCTGTACCTGGCCCAATCAGATCAGGACCTTCCCCCCACTTGGTACCTTGGTGTTGGGGAGGGGAAGGACACACGAGGCAGAGCATCCACTCAGGGACCCCTTAAATCCCCAAGTTCTTGCCCAGCCTCACAGGACTAGACCTCTACCTCAGGTACCTGGCCCCTTCTCCCATCTGTTTTTCTTATCAGAAAGCATGGGTCTTCATCATTCTGGATAGAATGGGAAGGGGTAAAGGCCAGATTTTCTCTGCTGGTGCCTCCACCTCCCCAGCATGATAGTCTTTTTCCCATGACCCCCTGTCTGAGGATGCCCTTTGGAGCCCATTTTGGTTATGCCTTCACTCCTGGGATACCATCAATTCAGTGTGGCCCCAAAAGTTGTTCCCACCTCCCCCTCATCACTTGCAGGTCTGGACCTCTCCTCACCTCCAGCCCTCCCCAGAGTTCTGTCCTTGAAAAGAGCTTCAGGCCTGATCCAGAGCCCACCTACTCCCCAGGGAAACCCAAGTGCCTTTCCTTTTATCATCTGCCTGGGGTCCAAGCCTTTCCTCTCCTGCTCCTTGGTTCTCAGAAACCCAGTGGCGCATGTCTGTCTTTTCCAACAACATGATTCGAGCGCAGAAGATCCAGGCACTGGACCGTGGCACAGCTCAGTATGGGATCACCAAGTTCAGTGACCTCACAGGTAGAAGTGGTGTCCAGAGCCCTCATGGAGCCTGGAAGAGTCAGGGTCTGCTCCCAAGGCCCCTGATCAGGGCTGCTTTATACTCTCCCCCGCCCCCATCCCCTGCCCGCCTTTACCCACAGAGGAGGAGTTCCGTACCGTCTACCTGAATCCCCTCCTAAGAGAGAACCGCGGCAAGAAGATGCACCTAGACAAGTCCGTTAGCAGCTCTGCCCCACCCGAGTGGGACTGGAGGAAAAAGGGGGCTGTCACCAAAGTCAAGGACCAGGTTGGACCCCTAAGAGGCAATGGTGGGACATGAGGACTGCACTGAGGTTGAGAGGGGACCCAGCCCGTCTCTGCCCCTCTCTTGCAGGGCATGTGTGGCTCCTGCTGGGCTTTCTCAGTCACCGGCAATGTGGAGGGCCAGTGGTTCCTGAAACGGGGGGCCCTGCTCTCCCTCTCTGAGCAGGGTGAGCATCCCACTCTACACCCTTGCCCCCCCGCCCAGCCCCTCCAGAGGGCTCCTCAGGACCAGCCTTCTGTCTCCTAGAGCTCTTGGACTGTGACAAGTTGGACAAGGCCTGCCTGGGTGGCTTGCCCTCCAATGCCTACTCAGCCATAAAGACTCTGGGTATGCATTCATGGGATCGGGAGGGGCAGTGGGACTTAGCATGAACTGGGTTCAGGTCTTAATGCTGACCCTTAATGAAGACCTTGAGCAAGTCAGCTCTTTGACTTCATCTGTGAAATGGGGCTCATCTTGCCCACTTCATAGAATTGCTCTGAGTATCAAGTGAGGAGGTAATACATAAAGTCCTTGATGCATAGCAGGGGTCTTGGTGTTTTTGCTGCTTGGAGGTCCATATTTCTGTAATACCACTGAGTCAGGTAGCAACACATCTCACCCTTGAGAGGAGGTAGTGACTTAAACTGGCAGTTCAATTCAGTGGTGGGCCTCAGCGGCCATGGGATGAAAGGCTGAGGGACTGGGGTGGCTGTACGGAGACTGGGAGCCTGGTGGGTCTGGGCCACACTGGGAGCAGACTTGTCTGAGCAGGACAAGCAAGCCAAGATGAAGAGCCCCAGGGGTGCCGGGATGAGTAAGGATCAGAAGTTGGGCATCGAGTCCCATCCCCCGCCATATTTCTCCCTGATTCTTCCCTCAGCCCCCTTAGTCTCTGTTTTGTCATCTCTAGAGGGAGGCTGTTGTTCAGAGGGCATGGCCTTGGTCTGGGGCGGGCAAGGACCTTAAGACCTCACAGAAGGGGCTGGGTGTAGCCCCTGGCTAGGAGAAGACGAGTGTATGGTACACGGGGGTCCATATTTTCTCTCCCCACCCCATCCCACCCCCACCATTCCCCAGGAGGGCTGGAGACAGAGGACGACTACAGCTACCGCGGCCACGTGCAGACCTGCAGTTTCTCCGAAAAGAAGGCCAGGGTCTACATCAACGACTCAGTGGAGCTGAGCCGGAATGAGGAGAGTGAGTGAGGGCCAGGGTGAGGGTGGGGACAGACCAGGTGGGGCTGGGGCCTGGCTGTCCCTGACGCCGTTCCTCGCCTTTCTCAGAGCTGGTGGCCTGGCTGGCCAAGAAGGGCCCCATCTCTGTCGCCATCAATGCCTTTGGCATGCAGGTAAGGCCCCAGCTCGGCTGCCCCTGCCTGTCCCTTGCCAGCTCCCTTCCCGCTTCTCCTTGGAGGTGGCCCCTACTCTTTATTCTCCCCACCCCCAGTTCTACCGCCACGGGATCTCCCACCCGCTGCGGCCCCTCTGCAGCCCTTGGCTCATCGACCATGCTGTGCTGCTCGTGGGCTACGGCAACCGTGAGTTCCACTGACCCCCTTTCTGCCCACCCCCCTCAGATCACGGGCAGAGGTTGAACCGCAGCCTCTCAGGACCTCTGGAGAGGGAAATTGAGGGAATTCCTGGGAACCCTGTCCTTACCCCTGCTGCGGTCCATGGGCCAGGCAGGAGTCATCTGTTCCCTCTCTGGATGGGAATGCTGAGGCAGTGGAAGGTTGAACTGTTACAAATAAATGACCTGCTAGAGGCGGGGCGGGGGTGGGGGGGTGGGGTGTGTGTGGTGCTGGGTGCCCTCCCCCACCCAGAGCCACACCAGGTCCCCAGGAGGGTGGCAGGTCGGCCTGTCTGCCTTTCTGCTCCTTTCGCAGTAGGCCGCAGCAGATAGTGGGAGAGCGCAAAGGGCTGGGGGCCCTGACTGGAGAATTGGGGGCCCCTGACCCCCTGCACTCTGCACTGCTCCCCAGGCTCTGGCATTCCCTTCTGGGCCATCAAGAACAGCTGGGGCACTGACTGGGGCGAGGAGGTGAGTGTTGTGTCCTTGGCCCCGGCTCCCCAGCCCCACCTTGCCCTAGCGCACTCACCAGCCCCCCTGCCTTCCCGCCAGGGTTACTACTACTTGCATCGTGGGTCCGGGGCCTGTGGTGTGAACACCATGGCCAGCTCGGCAGTGGTGAACTGAGGAGCACCGGCTCAGGACCTGGTGCTGACCAGAGCAGCCCCTTCCTCAGCCTGACCTGCGTGTCCAGGCGCCTTCCCAGGAGGCAAGCTGGCTGAGGGACAGGCACCGGGTACCTCAGGGTGAGCAAAAGGCCCTGGGCTAGGGCAACACCCCTACCCCTTTTCACCCCACCCCTACCCTGAAGTTCCCCAACGGCACCTTTGTTGATTTGTGGTAGCTAGAAGGCTCTTGGGGTAAAGGATGATGTCCTGGCAGCTGAAGCTGGCTGGGGCAAGAACCTTGGGCTCGGGTCAGGAGCAGGCTGGAAGAATTACGCTGGTCATAAACCCAGCTTCGTCCTCAGCAGGCTCTGGCTTTCTGCCCTGCCTTTCCTCTGTCTGATGCTCTAACTTTTCTGGTTCCCCCTGGATTTGGGGACAGTGTTTCTTTCCACATCTAGAGAAATTATTGTAACTTCCTTTTTCTAACAGCAATAAAGAGGTGTCCTAGGCCCCACTGTGGTGTGAGTGCTCGGTACCTAAGGGCAAAGAGGGGTGGTAGGGACTCCTGGAGGGTTGAGGTTGGGCAGCTGGTCCTGCCCAGGAGCCTGAGGACCCAGCTTCTGCTTCGGGAACTGAAAAGAGATGGAGAGACTCTCATGGATCGGTCTTTATTCAGAAGGACGTGGCTGGCCATTCTCTGAGGCCCTTGCTCCAAGAGATGGATGGGATCAGCCAGAGGGAGCTCCCTCTCTCCGACTCATGTAGAGAAGCGTAGGGATTGAGGTCAGAGGTCACTCTCCCCGTAGAGGGCACTGGAGAAGGCCATGTAGTCCAGGGCTCCACCCGGAGCCCCGGAGCCCTTGTAGGGTGTCATACGACGGATGCAGTACTCGGCCTGCTCAGCGGGGAGTTCCCGCCGCAGCTCTTCGGGAGTGATGTAGTTCTGGGGGAGAAAAGGTTGTTGAGGACCCACAGATCCTGTTCCCTGTCCCAGCCCGCCAGCCCCCTCCACCACCTGGGACTCACCTTATCTCCTGCCAGGATCTTGAAGGAGGCCACAACTTGCTCAGCTGTGTCGGTCTCAGCTGTCTCTCGGGTCATGAAATCGATGAAGGCCTGGAAGGTCACGACGCCGGCTGCGTTGGGGTCCACCATGGTCATAATGCGAGCAAACTCCACCTCTCCCTGCAGGGATAGAGGCCAGGCACCGTGCCCATCGTGGGTGCTAAAGCCAGAAGGCTCCTCATGTCCCCTCCTAGGGACTGTCCAGCTTTGGCTTGACAACCCGGGTTACAAAGTGCTCTCTTCCCTCCATAGACTGCCTCAGCCTTAGCTCTGGCTTTATGGGGAGTCCTTTCTATTAAGCTGAAGCCTGCATCCTGCCCCTGGCAATGCCCCCTATTGCCCTTTGACCCTGATCTTTTTCTCTGGAGCTCTCTGTAGTGCAGTTTCTCTGGGTAGAAACATTGCAAGCTCAGGCTTTCAAGTCACATACGACCAAGTCCCAATCCTAGCTGTGTTCTTTTTTTTTTTTTTTTTTTTAAAGATTTTATTTATTTGATAGAGACACAGTGAGAGAAGGAACACAAGCAAGGGGAGTGAGAGAGGGAGAAGCAGGCTTCCCGCCGAGCAGGGAGCCCGATGCGGGGCTCGATCCCAGGACTCCAGGATCATGACCTGAGCTGAAGGCAGACACTCAACGACTGAGCCACCCAGGCACCCCCCTAGCTGTGTTCTTGAGCAAGTTAATTTACCTCTCTGAGCCTTTGATAGCCCCTGCGTGAAATGGGGTCATTCTGCCTAGCCCCAGTGGGCGTGATGAGGGGGAAATGAAATGCATGTGAAGGTGAGAGGGATACAGTAGGTGATCACGATGTAGGGGAGAGGCACTGATGGGACTCCTGCAACGCAGTTGGGGGCACTCACCAGGTCATAGCCCATGGAGATGAGGCAAGCCCGGAAGTCGTCAGGCTCCATCACCCCGTTCCGCTTCTGTGGCGCATGAGTAGGTATCAGACTTGGTCATCCAACCCCACCAGCCCCCAGGTCCACCACCCCACAGAGCTGGGCCCCTGCTGACCCGGTCAAAGTGGTTGAAGGATGCCCGGAACTCGTTGAGCTGCTCCTGGCTCAGGCCCTTGGCATCTCGGGTCAGTACCTGGTTCTCCACCTCATTGATAGTGCGGGCAATGGAGGTGAGCAGCTGCTCCCAGCCTACGCGGATGTGCTGGAGAACGGGGGGGCAAGCCAAGTCAGTGGGCGGCCGGTGCCTGGCCCCTCGTTCTAGCCTCACTCCCCGTCCATGTGTGACCCTGGGCAGGTCTTCCCCCTGTTGGGCGTGAGTGTCTGCCAGCAGCCCTTCCTGCCTTGACATTTGATGACTTACTGTGTATTAAGTGTTGATCACCCAGTTGTGGCCAGTCCGGGCCTGGCTTCAGACTGCTACGTGACTCTGGACGGGTCACTTTCCCTCACCTGATCTCAGTGTCCCCGTGGGCGCACTGGGGGACCTGGCCAAGCTGAACCAGGGCCCCTCCTGGGGCAGACGTGCCGGGCCCAGCCATGGCTGCCCCGGGCTTCCCCAGCCAGTGCCGCCTCCCCGCCCCTTCTAAGCAGGTGCCTCTCACCTCCATGCCGTAGACTGTGTGCTTGTTGTCGAACACCAGGCCCTCCTGCAGCAGCTGGTGGTCACCCTCCAGCCGGTCAATGTTGCTCTTGTAGTTGATGATGTTCTGCTCCTGTTGCCGCAGCCCAGCCATCTGTTCTTCCAGAGAGCTGGCCGTCCCCGTGGCTAGGCGGCCCACCTCCTGTCGGGGGCCCGGGCAGGATGAGAGCTCCCAGCTCCCTGTGGCCCCGGCCCTGGCCTCGCTCCCCCAGGTGGGCCCCACCATCCGAGCCGTACCTCCACCTTCCCCTGGATCCAGGGCCCAATGGCATTGGCTTGAGCCGCAAACTGTCGCCGGAGCCTCTCGTTGAGCTGCTGCCGGGCGAGTTCTTCCTGCAGTGTCTGGTCACGGCTGGGCACCAGCTTCCGGACCTGGGAGGAAGGGTGCTTGTGCCTGGGGCAGCTCTGGGAGCCAGAAGATGGCTTTGAGGGGACATGGGCTCCAACCCCTAGCAGAGCCCCGGCTACTCTGAGCCAAGAGGTCTGGGCTTACGTGGACAAGCTCTGGGGCAAGTCACACGACCTCTCTAGGCTTGTTTCCTCGTCTGTAAAATGGGGCCGGTGATTTACTGTAGTGGTTTTATAAAGATGTCCACACCCCAGGCTTAATTCCACTTCACATCGGGCCCGACAGGAAAATGCTGCTTAATTAAGGCCATTTTGCAGCAGAGGCCATGACAGGCAGGGTGACCTATCCAGTGCCCCACAAAGGCTGTGACAGACCCCAGATCCGAAGGTGGACTGGAGTCTCCATAGCTTGGGACACGTGAGGTTCCGGGGTGGTTAGAAAGCACAGGAGTGGGTGAGAAGCAAGGAGAGGTCCCAGGCACCACTGACCATGTCCCACTTGGTGTTGATGTCCTGTGGTGTGAGGGTGATGTAGGGATTGGTGGAGCTGGGCCGCAGTCCGTATGTTTGGCAGATCTTCTGGATCTCACCCTGGATACCCAGGATGGCTCCTCGCTCTCGGTCAGCCTCTGGCAGCGTAGCCTTGAATTGCTCATGTGCAGTCAGCAGGCTCTGGGAGCGACAGGCAGGACCCATGAGCAGCACCCTCCACTTCCCACGGGCAACGGCGACGGCAACAGTGTGCTGCAGGCCACCCGGTGGGTCTGCTGCGGGCCTCCTGTCTGCCAGCCCAGCATTTGGGAACTGCGGTTTCCCAACCCCATTCCCCAGGAACCCAAAGAAAGGGCTGATGGGGTTCTAGGCCCGCTTCCCTGTCCCCCCCCAGGCCCCCTCCCCACTTGGAACCCCCACATCCACCTGGGTCTCCTCCACCGAGTGCACCAGCCACACGTCTTGCAGGTCCTCCACGGCCCCATCCAGCCAGTTGTTGAAGGGTGCTGCCCGCCGGGCAAACTCCAGCTGCAGCTGGTCGATGGTCTCCAGGAGCTTCTCCATCCGCTAGGGGCCACGGGGGTGGCGAGTCAGCAGCCTGCCCAACGGGCCCCTCACCAGCCTCTGGTCTCCAGCCCCCAGCTCCCTGGCCCCCAAACCCACCTCCAGCGCGTCCCTCCTCTTCTGGGTCAGTGTGCCCAGGTTGTCCCACTGGTCGCAGATGGCCTGGCAGCGGCTATTCACTGAGGCTGCCTCGTGGTAGTCCAGCTCACTGGGGGCGAGGAAGGGGATGACAAGGGGGTCAGACCACAGCCTAGATTTCCTCCTGTCTGCCCTCCTGGGACTGGAAGCTGTGCCCCAGGTGGTGAAGGCGCAAGGCAGCCAGGGCAGGTGTGGGTGAAGCAAGGCATTCCTGGGGGGTGGAAGTGGGGGTTCCAGTACATTCCTTGGGTAGGGGGAGCCTGCGGGTCCTCAGCTCCAGTCCTCTGGGGAGCTTCGATAGGGAGGGGGAGTGGGATTGTGCGAGAAGGGGCGGGTTTACAGGAGGAGGTGGGGAAGCCAAGGCTGATGGGGAGATTTTGAGCTAGCAGGCCAGGGCCTGAAGCTGAAGGGGGTGGCCAGGTTAGGGGTAGGCCACGGGGGTGGGGCCGGCCGAACACGGGTAGGGAAGAGTGTGGACCCCGCGATGGGGACAGGGTTACTGGAGGAGGGACGGAGCAAGTAGTGAGGGGGAAAGATGTGGAGGGAGAACTGGGGAGAACGAAGTTTGCGGAGGGCAGTGGGGAGCAGGGCGGGCGAGGGGAGAAGCCAGGTAGGGTAGTTGTCCCCCGGGGGGCGGGACCAGCAGCGGGCCACGCCTACTTGAGCTCCTGGGCCAGCGCGGCGATGTGCTCCACGCGGTCCTGGTGCGCCGCCAGGTCGCTCTCAAAGGCTTCGTGGCGCCGCAGCAATGTCCGCACCTCCTGCAGGGAGGCCGACTGGTAGTCTTGCTGGCTCAGCATATCCTCCTTCCCTACTCGGAGAGAGGCCCGGCTCAGGTCACCCACCGGCGGCCGCGGCGGGAGCTGGGGTTCGAGCTGAGCTGGGTGACCTTGCGGAGTCCTCCCTCATCTGTGAAATGCAGGTGATTACACCTGCTCAGCCTATCCTCAGGGTCTGTTCTGCGATGCCAGACTGATAAAGTTAAGTGAAACTCCTGTTCTGGGCATGGCCTGTAAATGGCTTCAGCGTCCCTGATCCTGCACGTCTGAGGGTGGCCCTGGTACAGTTTGGGTCTTACTGGATCGCAAACTACTTCCCAATGACTCTGAGCCCAGTGAGCCCCCGACCTGGTTTCCTTAGCTCACCAGTTTCCCCAGAGCCTGGCACAGTGCCTGGCACTTGGGAGACCTTCTAGGAATATTTGTTGGATGAATGAATGATGAATGTAAAAGTGCTTTGAGAATGAATTACATTACACAAATAAAACCATAATAATAATCGCAGCCCCTGCTATTTATTGAATGCCTCTGCATTTTGCAGAGACGCTAACAGGCTTAAAGATTCAGAAACCTCCTCAGAGTCCCATAAATAGCTGTATATTTAAGGAATTCTTGTTATAGCAAACCATTGTTATCCTTCATGCCCATAATCCATTATTAACGTTTGTTCATTATTTTTAGGCAGGGCTCGTTTATTTGTAGGATTAAAATCCCTGATAGAATACAGAATGAATGTTTTCATATAGAGTGATATATCTGACTCATGCAGTTTCTGCCATCAATATGCTCTGAGTCCAACATAAGTGCTGTTAAGGTTGGGGACTCACCTGCCACAGGTACAAATAAAATGCTACATGACCAATTAATCAGAGCAGACCTACAGAAGGCCAGAGCCAGGAGACAGGGGCCGAGTTTACAGATGAAGAAACTGGGGCCCAGAGAGGAGCAGTGACGGCTGCATAGCAAGTCAGGGTGGTTCTAGAAAACAGGTCCACCTTCCCAGCAGAACACCTACTCCTGACCTGTGCATTTTGCTAGGACCCCCACCACCATCATACCAGTCTCCACCCACCCCAGGACAGACTCAAGCCCCATGAGGTGTACCTACCCCGGGTCCAGGCTTCGTGCAAAGAGGCCTTCTGTTGGAATTTCTCCGCCAGGTGCTGGAGCCTCTGCAGGCGCCGGATCTCCGAGAGCAGCCAGTCCTCATAGCCCCTCTCCACTTGCTCCAGCCCACGCCATGCGTTGGCGATGTCCTGTGGGGCCGGCAGAGGCACCTTCCAACATGGTTTGCCCATTGTACAGGTGGGGACAGAGAGCCCCATGTCACCCGGAGGATGTGGGCAGAATGGGGGGGGTCACCCCCTCCCTGGCCTGGCTCACCGAGACGAGCTTGCCCTCGGAGGGCATGAAGGCGGGCCGGTGGCTCAGCCGCAGCTTGGTCTGCAGCGTATTGAAATTGATCTCCAGCTGGCACTTCTCCTGCACCCGGGGCGGCTTGTGCAGGCGCCGGTAGTCCCGAAAGTCCTCCAGCTTGCGCTGCATGGCACTCATGCTGGGCTCGCCCACACGGTTCTCCAGCCATGGTATGGTGCGGCGGATCCATTCCAGCAGCTGCCAAGGCCAGGCAGGTGCAGCACAGAGAGTTCTGAGCTGGCCTGCTCACCCCGCCCACCCCTCGCCACCCACACCCAGGCTGTGGCCAGAAGGCCAGGCCTCAAGCAGAATGGGGGGTCCCCACTAATCAGGGAAGGAGTCAGATGGTCAATGTCTGAGCCTGGTCAGGAAGCAGTATAGGCTGGCACAGAGCAAAGGGCCAGGAGATTGCCTAAATATGGGTGAACAGATAAAGGGACGAGGGAACGCATGAATGAATGAGTTCAGGAATGAACGAATGAGTGAATCCATGAATGACCAGGAGCTTGGATAGGCAGAAGGGGCAGGAGATGTGAAGATTGCAGGAGGAGGCAGGAGCAGGCCAAGGCCACTGTGAGGTGAGGGAGGCTCCACAGGCCCAGGCCTGGGCTGGCCAGGGTTGGGAGAGCACAGGTATAGGAAGGGGAGGGACTTCTTTGGCCTCAGACTCACCTCACTGGCAAGCTTCTCGTACTCCTGCATCAGCTTCTCATTCTCCTGGTTCACGGCCAGCACCTTGCAGATCCTATTGGCGGCTGTCTCTGCCTGTTGTGGGAGTTGGAAAAGATGGGCACTAGAACCAGCCGCTGCAGACACCCCAACCCAGCCTTCCTCTGTAAAGCCCTTAAAACCTGGGTCCATGCAAATAGGGCAGCACATCTTTTTAGATGAGGAGGGAGCTTCCAGGCCAGAAGCCTCTGCTCCTGAGTTCCCCAGAGACTGAGTATAGGCAGATGGGACAGTGGCACTCCCACCCACGTGGGACCCAGCACCTCCAAATGTTGGGATGCTACCACGGTTGGGCCCCTTGGTCCACACGCCCAGCCCAGGCAGCAGCAGCAGCGGGGAACGGGGCGGGGGGGGCCCTTACCTGCTCAGCCCCGGCAAAGGCATGGTAGAAGCAGGAAACGTAGGTCATGATGGCCTTCTCATCAGGCTTTGGGGTGTTCACGATGTCTAGGGGACAGCAGTGAGGTATTTATTGGCCAAAGCCAGGCTTGGAGAATGGGCTCACGCCCCTAACCAGGCAGAGAGCTCCCTTGAGACGGGAGGGGTGGAGACATCTAGTCACAGCCAGAGATGCCAGCTACCCCAAACCCAGCGTCTGCCTCTTCCCTGAAGCCCTCTCTGATCACCCCAGGGCCCAGGAACATGTTCTCTATGGGGTGAGAAAGGCGCGAGGGAGCGGGTGAGTGAGCAGACGCTGCAGCCCCCGAGAAGGACCAGCCCACGCTGCCTGGTGTCTCTAACCATCCCATCACTCTGTGGGTCCATCTGTCTGTCTTTTCCCCAAGTTCTCATCCATTGATGCCCACACATCTAGGGCACCAGACACAGTGGGTGCTCAGAAAACGTTTTCTCTGCCTCAGTTGACTAAAGCCTTGCTTGGGCAGAAGGACAAGAGGCAGGACCTGCCCCTAAGGAGCTCCCATGCTCCCAGGTGACCCAAGTAACTGAGATATGAGGCAGAGGGTGGTGCCATAAGGGAAAAGGCAGGAGAGGCTGCTTCCACTGGTTGGACAGGGGCAGGGGAGCAGGATAGAGGGCTCCTGGAGAGAGGGGCCTGGGACAGGAAGGATTTTTACTAGAGGGTAGGTGGAGGGGGAGAGCGTTCCAGGAGGAGGGAAGAGCAGGGGCAAAGAGGTGAGGGCTGTACCATGCCTCTGGTCAGTAAGTGGGGTCCTCGCTTCCTCTCACCTTCTGCATCCAGCATCCTAGGGATGTCCAAGTACTTCTCTGACACCTCGAAGGCAGTGTTTAGGTTGCCAATGGGGTCATCCTAGGTGGGAGGGAGCAGGGAGAGGTGAAATGTCGGCCGCGGGCAGAGGCTGGGGAGTCGGGGCTGGGGGCGGCAGAGGCCTACCTTGCGCAGTTTGGCATAGTCGATGAGGTCGGGGCGGTGTCGGTGGATGAGAGCACAGAGGGCCAGGCCATCCTTCCAGCTGGACAGGGAGAAGGGCAGTCAGGCCTGGATTCAAGCTGAGGCTGTGTCCCACCCTCACTCCAGGAGCATCCCCATCAGGACAGCGTCGTCAGTAAAATGCAGTCGTCTAAACTCCTTGGCTTGGCATCGGAGGCCCTTCATTACCAGATCTAGACCGTCTCCTCCAAGCGCATCGTGATTCCTTCCCATACCCTGTGCTTGGGCCACACCAGTATCTGGATGTTTTTGGCAGCCAGGTTTTGGCTCACAAAGTTCTCCCTGGCTGGCATGCCCTTCCAGGACGTCTCCAACGCGCGCGCTCAGGGATCCTCCCTCCCCCTCCCGGATTCCGTTCCACGTGGGCTGAGTCCTCCCACTCTCGGCCACCGTTCCGGGAGCCTGGCTGTGCGGGGCCCTTTCGCGGGGCACGCGGCAGGGAGAGCCCAGCGGGGGCGCGCGCGCGCGTGCACGCGCACATGCCGGCCGCGGACAGACCTGGTGTGGAAGTTCTGCACGTTGACGTTGCGGTACGGTGCTGTTTTCCGCTGGCACCACAGAAGCAAGCCTTCCTTGGCGGAGGTTTCTGGGTGGGGATGCGGGCAAGTGTCGGCTGGGGAGGGGTCTGGGCCAGCCCTCTCCCCCCGGCCAGCTTCCCCGCCACTCACCCTCCACAGAGATGTCCTGGATGGCGAAGCGGAGGATGATGGTCCAGATCATGCCCAGCGTCATCTTCAGGTTCCCGTCGACAATCTCTGTAGGGTGAGGAAAGGGGACAGGTTCCATCTGGCGTTCAAGGCCCGTGCTGCCCCAGCTGCCTCCCTCCCCTGCTCCATTCCTTGGCCCTTGACCCCCGTGCCAGAGCTCGGACTTAGTCATTGTTCAGTCATGGACACCTGCTACTCCCGGGTCCTGAGCCAGCACTTAGGGCACATTTGCCCCTTAACAGTCCCTCCCATGAGGCATGGACAGTTAACCCCACAGTTGAGAAGACAGGCTCCCAGAAGTGGCTTGCTGACGTCAGGACGGCCCTCCCCCAGCCCCAGGGCCTCCCCCTGCCACCCCCTCACCTTCAGCACCGATGGACACCAGCTTAACTCCCTTGCTGGCAATGAAGTCCAGGGCCTTGTTGACATTGGCGATTTTGTGGAAGCGCATCTTGCCTTTGTCTGGCCTGGGCAGCCTCTCTCCTGGGTGTAAAAGGCGGGGTCAGGGGTCAAAGGTCACAAGAAGAAGCTGAAGACATTGTCCTCAAACTTCCCCCTCCCCCACCACGTCCACTCCAGGTTCTCTCGTGTTTCCCCAGTTCCCTGGATTCCCCTAGGTCCTGGGGTCCCCATGCCTTGATTTGCACTCCTCACCTGAAATGACCTCCAAGAGCAACATGAGCTTGAGGCCATTGCGGAAATCCTCCTCCATGTTTTCAATCTGGGTGCCAGCCTTGCGCAGGTGGGAGTTGCACCAGGCAGTGAAGGTCTGGGGGCAGAGACAGCACTGAGACCCTAGCCTTGGGTCTGGGGGACATCGGGGTAGGTCTCAGAGCCCCCGCCCCAGAGTCGAGTCCTGGCTCAGCCACTGACTTGCTGTGCATCCAGGACCCAGTCCTTTTTCTCCCTGAGCTTTCGTTCTCCTGGAAAAGGACACATGGGCTCTAGGGCCCGCACAGTCCCAGTTTAGACTTGGGGTATGCCAGCTTTGGCCCGTCTCAAGCACTGGAGGGGTTTTTAGAAAATTGTAAAGCATATGCTCCAAAGTGTGGGGACCCTCTGACACACAAGGGCCAATGCAGGGTGATAACTGCTCTTCTAAGGCCTGCAAAATTCTGGACCAAAGCCTACCCAGTTCTGAGGGTTTTGCCTGAGGGATTGTGCACCTGTATTACTGTCCTCTCAGGCCCACTGACCGCCCAGGGCTGTTGTGAATTGGCCTCCAAGTAGAACGCGAGGGTACAAGAGCTTTGCAAGTCATGGAGGACCAGCTGGGCGCAAGGACCAGCCTGACCCAGTGCCTGGAGGTGACTGCCTTCCCCTCTCCCTAGAGTCAGCCTCAGCCTCAGCCTCCATCTGGGACGGGAGGGCTGCTATGCAGCTCTGTCTCTATTGGGGGTGGGGGTGACCTGAAGCCTGATAATACATTTCCACCAACCTACGAAGCCCTCAAGCCCTGCGTTCGGCCATCATCTGTAGGGTCCTTGGTAGAGTCTATACTTGGGCTCCAAGCCCGGCTGAGATGCTCACTCACTGTGACCTGGAGTATGCCCTTTGCCCTTTCTTGGGCTCAGTCTCCCCATTTGTATAATTAACTGGCCAGACTTCATGATGTCCCAAGGTCCTTCTTCCTCCAATCTGGTAGGATTCTAGAATTCAGAGTATTCCCCCCACCACCAAGCAATTAATCCTGGGAGATGACCCTGGAAGTTATTTGGAATTATTTCCCTCACCCAGCTTCCCTTCCTGAGACCAGCTTTTCAGCTGCCCTAGAAGCTGGACATGAAAGATGATGCTTTAAATATGTGAGGGACTGTCATTGCTGAGGAAAGGGAGTGAGCTTCCTATCACTGGAGGTGTATAAGCGAGTGCTGAACACTACTCGATGGGGCCCCAAGCACAGGAGAAGGTAGTTGGATTCTCCGTAGTTCCCTCCAGCCCTGGAGTCTGAGATGCTCTGGGTCTAGATAAAGCAGGGGGAAAGGCAGGACTGGGTGGGGCTTCCATGGTGGAGGAAAGGGCATCCTTCCATTTGACAAACACAACGTAATAAGATGTAGTCCCTGCCCTATAGGAGCTCGCAGTCAATCAAAAGGGTCGTGTTGGTCTGAGAAGTGCTGGGAGAGACTAGTGTCAGGGAGAAGAGGGATTCAGATCAGGTGGGGGACCTCTTGGGGAAGCTAATATTTGATCTGAGCTGCAACGGAAAAGCAGGAGTTATTCGGACAGAGAAGGGCAGGCAAGGGCATTTTGCAGCCACACAGGCAAATGCTCAGCAGTGAGAAACAGCTGCTAGGTCTGTGGGGTTACAGTTATCTGGGTGCCACTGGAATGAAGCTGGGGGTGTTGGGGTATAAGTGGTGAGAGGCAGGCCGGAGGGGCGGCAGGGGCCAGGTCATGCACGATCTTGGGTGCTAAGCCAGGGAGTTTCAACTTGATCCTGAGGGCAACAGGGCATCAGGGAAGATTTTGGGCAGAGGGAGGTGGGCAGAACCGTGTTTTAGAAATCTCTTTCTGGTGGCAGAGTGGAGGCAAATGGCTTGGCAGAGCAGGAGGGAGAAGTGAGAAGGTGGCGACTGGGATGGGGTGAGGGGGTAGGGGGGAGAGGCGGGGAGGAAGGGTGTCAGGAAGGGTCAGAGCGATGGGATAGAAACACTCTTCCTTGCTGAAGTATAAGCTTCCTAAGGCAGAGGACTTATTTTGTTTCCTGCTGAAGTCCTGACACCTAACACAATGCCTGGCCCCGAGTAGGAGCTCCCTAAGAAATACTGAATGAATGTTTTGGGATGAGGTTGAATGAAGAGGACTCAGGCATCAGGCAGGAGCTGGAGGGAGACACCAGGGGGAAGGGCAGGTGTAGGGCGGGGCTAAGCTGAGTACAGAGATGCTCAGGCTGGAGGAGAAAGAAACTCCGGAATGGCCAACTTCCAGGGATGCTGATTAATTTACAGAGCATCTACGGTTGTGCAGCCGTTGAATGAATGGATGAAGTGGGTGGCCGTAGGTTGGGTTGGAAGGGTATTCCTGATATTTTGTTAAATGATGCAGGCAAGTCACAGACTAGTGTGTGTCTCCTGAAGGGCATGTGGACCTGGATCTGAGGGAAACCTGGTGGGTGCCAAGCAGATGGCAGCTGGAGCCAGGGGCAGGGATGACATCACTGGGAGACTGCCAGACCCAAGGACCGCAGCCCTGCTTGGAGACAGGTGCAGGAGGAACTAGAGGGGAAGCATGTCACCCGGGGCGCTCCAGCCTAGTCAGCTGAGCCTCCCGGACTCTGGGGTCATCTCCTGTCATCTAACCCAGTAGAAGTGCTCTGATTCTAAATCCTGGGATTCTCAGATCCTGCAGATTCCACTGAGCACTCCTGTTCCCTGCCCTTTCCTGGAGTCACACACTGTTGGCAAATGCTCAGCAGGGTCCAATGACTTCACGGCATCCTCCCTCCCCCTGGCCTGCCACTCCCCAAAGTCTCCTCACTCCAGCCCGGATCATTTTCTCTTTTGGGAACCCAGGTGTCCTGCCCCCTCCACTTGGGAAAGTCTGGGAGTGAAAATAGATCAGGGAGGGGGCCCCAGTGCCCTACAAGGCTGGGCCTGGGCAGCAGCTGCCCATGTGCCCCACTCCAGCTTCCCCAAGCCGCTGCCTCAGCACAAAGTGTCCATCTGGCCGGAGAGTCAGGTTACTGTGTAAGGGGACCCAGGCTCCCCTCCTCCTTGATCTTGTGGCCTTTTCAGCAGACTTAGGGCCCCTGGGTTGGGGGGGGGTATCTTGGGAAGGAGTGGGGGTGGGGCAAGCAAGGGGCAAAGACCCTCAGGTTGTGGGGGGGTGGGTCCTGTTTTCTGACAGTATATGATTTGGGTCCTATCTCTGCCCCTTTCCGGGCCTCAGTTTCCTCATTTGACAATTGGGATGGAGTGGCAATGAACCCCAGGGTGGAGAGAATAGAGAGGAGAGAGTGGGGAGGGGTCTGGGATGGTTCTCTCCTTCCCCACACTCCCAAGTCCACTAGGTGCCGGCTGCAAGTCCTCAGGGTGGGGTCTAAGATATTTAACTAGAGAGTCAGGGGCCTGGGGAGAAAGATTATTTTCCCGACACCCCCCAAACTTGGATCTCCTGGGCTTCACCCAACCCCTTTTCGCCAGCAGAAGTGGGACAGTGGGCCCAGGGTAATGAACTCCCGGGGGGTGGGACCCCAGAAACTCTCCTTGTTATCCTAAACCCCTCATGAGGGCTCCCAGCCCTCTCTTCCAGCTCTGGGAGACAGCGGAGGACTGATGGGCCGAGCTCTGGGTCTAGACGGACTCGGCCCCCGACTTGCTGAGTTGCCAAGGACAAATCGCCCGGCTTCTCAGGCCTCAGTTTTGCCATCTGGAAATGGGTGAGCACTCACTTTCCGCTGCTGCTTCTCCCAGGCCGGGTCGAGCAGTAGGTCGCGGTCCCAGTCCTCCTCCTGTTCCATGTACTCGCCGCCCCCGCTGACGCCCACGAAGGGCCCCTCCCCGACCCCCAGACCCTCGGGCTGCATCACCATCATCATCTTGCTCGGGCTCCTGGCTCCGCTCCGCTCGGCGCTCTCCGGAACACCGGGGCCGCGTTAAGTAGCGCCCGGCCCAGCCCCGGATCGAATTCGCGCTAAATATGGGGGAGGAGGGTGGGGCCGGATGGGGGCGAGGGCGCTCGGGTCGGGACCAGGCAAGAGGTTGCCCTGGGACCAGAGGACTGCAGGATTTGGGGGCGCTGGGGTGGATCCCAAGGCGAAGATTCGGGGTTCCCGTTCTGGCTCCGCCTCTTGGGCGCTGTGTGACCGTGAGAAAGCCGTGGCCCTCTCTGTTTCCTCACGTGTGCAACGGAGATAACGATAATAGTAGAGACTGGAGACCGCTCTAGAAGCGGTCCCTTAGGCCTCCTCCTGACCCTCTCCTGGTGCCGCGCAGGTGGGAAACAGAGAGCCCTATCCCCATTTCACAGTCAGACACACCGAGGCGCCGACCTGTTTGAATGTTTTCTGGGGTGATGGAGACACTCGAGCATGGGGAGGGGTTCCAGGCCAGCTGGATGAGGCGATGCAGGGCTATTAATATCGGGGCGGCTGGGGGCTGAGGGGGAATGTGCTGAGCCGGGAAACCCCGACGCCACCGAAGACTGCAACTCAATCCTCCAAACCGGCTAGCGAGACCAGAGGGCGGGGCTTCTGCGGGAGGGGCGGGGCTCCGCGGCTGGGCGTGGCTATAACGTGCTGCCCTACCCGGCTCTAGCGCCAACGGGATTCCAAGCTCGTCCGTGGCTCATGCGGCCGTCCAATCACATGCCTGCATCTGCCGGCAGCTCCCGGTGACTCGAAACTCCCTTCGGAGCTTCTATTGGTCGTAGCAGGCGTCCGTCTGCCACTATCCCCGCCCCAATACGGAAGCGGAGGGGTACTCGGGATCCGACAGCCGGTGGGTCCAGGCCATGGGGCAGCTCTGGGCGGTGGGGAGCGCGGAGGGGGCGCCCGCGCGGCTGCCTCTCGTGCTCACTGCGCTGTGGGCCGCGGCTGTGGGCCTGGAGCTGGCCTATGTGCTGGTTCTGGGTCCCGGGCCGCCCCCGCTGGGACCCCTGGCTCGGGCCTTGCACCTAGTGCTGGCCGCCTTCCAGCTGCTCAACCTGCTGGGCAACGTGGGGCTCTTCCTGCGCTCGGACCCCAGCATCCGGGGCGTGATGCTGGCCGGCCGCGGTCTGGGCCAGGGCTGGGCGTGAGTGGGGCGCGGGATCTGGGGGCTGGCGCGGCGGTGGGGGGGGGGGAAAGCAGGAGCCTTGGACAGGGGGAGGTGCCCTAGAACCAGAAGATATTAGAACCAGATTACAATAGGATCTGCTTGTTAGAGCCAGAACACTCTTTTACAGCCTGGGATGGTAGATCCAGAAGAAATATCATTCATTCACTTACAAATATTTAATGAGCACCTACTATGTGCAAGGTACTCTTCCGGCCACTGAAGGTTCAATAAAATAGATTCCTGACCTCCTGGAGCTGATTTCAGTGGGGGAGGAGGCAGATGATAAGCTACAGGCATAATAAATAAGGAAATTATATAGAGTGTTAGAAGATGGTGGTATGGAAACAAAAAGTAGAGCAGGGTAAAGGGTGTGCAGGTTGCAGTTTTAAATAGGGTAGTCAAGGTAGGCATTTGAGCAAAGACTTTAATTTAAGGATGTGGGGGAGTTAGCCATGTGGGAATCTGGGGGAGAGTGTTCCAGGTAGAGGGGACGACAGTGCAAAGACTGAGGCAGTTATGTGCCTTGCATGTTCAGGAACAGCAAGAAGGCCAGTGTGGCTGGTGTGGAGTGAGAGAGGGAGGGGAGGGAGGGTAGAGATAGAAAGACCTTGTGGGACATTGAAGGTTTAGCTTCTTACTGGCAGTGAGATGGACAGCCATTGTAGGGTTTTGACTTAGATTTTTTTTTTTAAAGATTTTATTTATTTGAGAGAGAGAGGGCATGAGAAGGGGGGAGGGTCAGAGGGAGAGGCAGGCTTCCCGCTGAGCAGGGAGGCGGACATGGGACTCAATCCTGGGACTCCAGGATCATGACCCGAGCCAAAGGCAGTCGCTCAACCGACTGAGCCACCCAGGCGCCCCTTGACTTAGATTTTTAAGGATCAGCCTGGCTGCTGGGGTGAGACCATACCAGGAGGAACCAAAGCTGGAATCAATCAGGGAGAGTCGTTAAGAGTCTCAAGCAGTAATCCTGGGGAGAGTGCATGGTGATTGGGACCAATGTGGTGACCGCGGAGGAAGTGAGAAGTTTGCCCCTGGATGTTAGAGGCCAGAGAAAGGCCTTAGGACTGGGGTGTCTGAGCTGCAAGAGCCCTCGGACCCGCAGTGCTAGAACTGGAAGGGCCCAGGCAGGGGTGTTCGGCCTGCGTTTATGTATGATGGAGCTGAGGCTTACTGAGGGCAGTGGCCTGCCTGCTTCCCCAGGCTGGGCTCAGAGGCCGACCGGGCATGGTAGGGGGCGCTCAGAGCTGCTGGCAGAACTGACGCTGTGGTTCCTTCCCTGCAGTTACTGCTACCAGTGCCAAAGCCAGGTGCCGCCCCGCAGTGGGCATTGCTCCTCCTGCCGCGTCTGCATCCTTCGCCGGGATCACCACTGCCGCCTCCTGGGCCGCTGTGTGGGGTTCCGCAACTACCGGCCCTTCCTGTGCCTGCTGCTTCATGCTGCGGGCGTCCTGCTGCATGTCTCTGTGCTGCTGGGCCCTGCCCTGTCAGCCCTCCTGCGAGCCCACGCGCCCCTCCACACCGCCGCCCTCCTCCTGCTGCCCTGGCTCATGCTGCTCACAGGTGGGGAGCTTGGGAGGCGTCCACAGACGCAGAGGCCCTTGCAGTGGGCCATTCTGGTGGGGGGTGGGATTTCCCGCTGGTTCTCCTGGTGATGTCCGGGGATCCCAGTTCCAATGTCATTTATGGGGGGTGAGGGCAGCCTGAGATTCAACTGGGTGTGCAGTACAGTAAAATACTGGGCCTTGACCCAGGTACAGAGTTCTGGCTAGGAGAATCAGGCAAGGATTCTAGGTGTTGGCAGAGAAGGAAGGACTGGTGGGAGTTGGGGGGCGGGGGTTGGGATGGGGAGGGAGCATTCTAAGTGGGGGTGCATTCTAAGTGAGGGTTGCAGACAGAACAAAAGCGTGGAGGTTGGGCAAGGAGTAGGTTCAGACTGGATGGTGGAGACCCTCCCTGAATGCTGGTGTGAGGAGAGAGCCCTGACATGGCTGGACAGTAGGGAGCCAGTGAAAGCTATAGGCAGAGGGAAGTTCCAGTCTTCGGAAGCTGGGAGGGGAAGACATGGATCAGGAGGCTGAGAGGCCATGTTCTGGATGACAGATTTATTCCTCTTTCTTCTGACACCCTCCCCTCCCTGAGATAAAAGCCCCACTGTTTTTTATACTCTTTGTTGTCTCCGCCTGAAATGCCTTCTCTCCCCTGACCCCTTCCTCCTGACCCCTCCATGGTCCCCTCTGTAACCTTGTCCTGCAGTGACTAAACTCTCTGAGTACTCTGAGTAGTCGCTGTGTCTCGTCCTATCCAAGCCCAGCTCTGTCCCTACAGCCCGGAGGGGTGGGCGGGGGAAGGGCCTTGGGAGGCCCAGTGGGCTTGTCACCGTCTCGCTCTGACCACACTGGCTCCCTGAGCAGCCCTCCTCTGCCTCCTTGATGACCCTGTTTCCACTGAGACACAAGCCCTCCAGCCGCACCTCCCTGCGCCCCGCCCCTCTGCAGCCATCGCCTTCTCCAGCCCTGGGCCCTGCTGAAATCGTGGGCATCTGGAAGTCTGGGCTAATGGCCCTCCCAGTGCCCAGTTGGTCAGCTTTTGACCTTCTCTCCATTTGACTTCCTTTACTTACTCCCACATCCACCCTACACCTTGTCAGAAGCCAAAGCGTGTCACCTCCCAAATCACGCCATGAGCCATTCACCCCTCTCCGTCTGCTCCCCACCTCCTCTCCTAGCCAGCTCTCACACTTCTACCCCATGAGCTCCTGCCCTCACCTTTCCGTCAACACTTTCCCTCTTCACTGCCCCCACATCCAGCTTAGAATCCTCATTTCCACCATTCTCCTGCCAACATCTCAACCCTCTTGGCTCTGTCTTCCACGGTGCCTTCCTGTCTTCTCTGAGTCTGCCGCTGGTCGCTGAGAGCTGGTACTTGGTGGCAGTTGGTCCCATGCCACATTCATGGCGCTGCTGACCCCAACAGGCCTTCAGTCATGGGTGGCCATCCTGGTTTCTCATAAGCTTGCTCCCCCGAATGACTGCAGCTCCAACCTTCCCACTCTCCTGTTCTCCAAGCCCCCACCTCTCTTGAAATCCATCACAGAAAATGAGATGTCAGTGGGTACATCCAGAATTGTCTCATCCTCAGATCCGGAAGCCAGGCTGACTGCCCCCAGCTTCTCCTGGTGTCTGGCCCTTCCTCCCTGCTTGGAAGCCTCACTATGGCCTGCTTCTCCTCCTGCTGACCCAGTCCCCCTTCCACTGGCTTTCTTCGGCTTTTCCCACCTGTACAAACCCTCTCTTCACCCCACATCCTCCTCCTCCCTACCTCTTGCCTCTTGGCTCTTCTCTTAGCAGCCAAGCTTGTTGAAGGACTTACCTGGGCTCATAGGCTGCTTTTCCTCACCTCCCACTCACTCCTGTACCTGCTCCAAACTGGCTTCTGTCTCCCCTCCCCTTCCTGAGAATGCCTCGGTCGCCACAAAGCCCAGAGGACCCTTTTGAGTTCTCTTTGCTTCACGAGACCTTTCTGCCTCATTAATACTGCTGGCCTTCAACCTCCTGGAAAGGCTGTACCCTGGGCGTCTCCAACAACTCTTACTGCAGGGTTTCCTCCTAAATTTTTGGTTTCCCTCTCTTTTCTTGATCGGGTCCCAAAGGACCTGGTTTCC
This sequence comes from Phoca vitulina, assembly GCF_004348235.1. Lineage (NCBI taxonomy): Eukaryota > Metazoa > Chordata > Mammalia > Carnivora > Phocidae > Phoca > Phoca vitulina. Next base: position 32,490,575 of record NW_022589719.1, on the reverse strand, counting down.
TGATGCTGAGGGCGTGGCGCTGCTCCCATCCCACTCTACACTCTGGCGGGTCTTGGAACTGCCAACCACCTGCAGATCTGCGTGTTGGGCCTGGGCTTCTCTCCCGAGCTTCCAGAACCATCCACATACTCGTCTCACAGGCATCTCTCCATCCTGCCTCAGGACCTTCAAACAGAGTGTTTTCTCCCCTCTTCACCTACCAAATACCTCCTTCAGATGCCACCCAAGATGTACTTAATTAAAGCAGATGAAATCCACTTCCTTTAGCCTCCTAATAAGTCAGCTTGGCATTTCCCCACATAGCCTCTCTTTTTTAATGAAGTAGAATTCATATAACATGGAATTCATCATTTTAACCACTTCCTAGTATATCATTCAGTGGCATTTAGTACCTTTACAATGTGGTGCAACCATCACCACTATCTAATTCCAGAACATTTTCATCACCCCAAAAAGAAACCCTATTATACCCATTGAGCAGTCACTCCCTACTCCTCCCTGAGGCCCCCAGCTCCTGGTAACCACTCATCTACTGTCTGTCTCTGGATTTGCCTGTTTGGGACATTTCACAGAAATGACATCATCTATGTGCCCTCTGTGTCCGGTGTCTTTCACTGAGCAGAATGTTTCATGACATCCTGTAGTTCATTAGTTCAGCAGATACTTAGTAGCTACTGTGGGCCAGAAGGTGCTGTACTTTCCCATTGGAACACACATCACATCCGTAATTAAGTAACTGAGAAGTCGTCTCTTAACTACTTGTCTGTGAGCTCCCTGGGGTCAGAGCTGGTGTCCACCGTTCATCCTGGTGCCTGCCACCGCGTCTGGCACGTGGGAGGTGCTCACAAGTTTGTGATGAATGCAAGTCGGATGTTGGGCAGAGGGCTGCGTCTGCCCAGGTCACCGGCGTGGGCTGGCCCGGGAGTAGCCACTCAGCGTTGACTGAGCAGAGGAAATGAGCCCTGCTTCGTGGTGGAGGGTAGGGAGTGGAAGAAGGGCGGGAGCTGAGCTTTGGGAGGGCTGAGCCCACGGCTGCCCCCTGACCCTCTTGCTTTCTTCTTGCAGGCAGAGTGTCTCTGGCTCAGTTTGCCCTGGCCTTTGTGACCGACACGTGTGTGGCAGGTGCACTGTTGTGCGGGGCCGGGCTGCTCTTCCATGGGATGCTGCTGCTGAGGGGCCAGACCACATGGGAGTGGGCTCGGGGCCAGCACTCTTATGACCTGGGCCCTTGCCACAACTTGCAGGCGGCCCTGGGGCCCCGCTGGGTCCTCGTCTGGCTCTGGCCCTTCCTGGCCTCCCCATTGCCTGGGGATGGGATCACCTTCCAGACTGCAGCTGATGCGGGCCTCGTGGCTTCCTGACTCCAGAAGGAGCCGGAGCTGTTCAGGGAGAGGGTAGCAGGAAAGGAGGCTCCTAACTCCTTTCGGGCCCATCCCCAGCCTCCCGTCCCGTCCTTGGCCTTGCCCCTGCCCAGCCTGGACTCCAGTGTCCAGGGCTTGGGTCCTGCAACTCTGCCTCTGTTGGCCCCCCGAGTAGAGTGGACAGTTGGTAAGGGGCTGCTTGGCCAGCCCAGTCACCCCTTTGCTGGGTTAATAAAGCGCCCACTTGGTTCTTGGACTCTCTCCATCTTTCTGGGTTTCTGGTCCCTTGCTGTTGCCCAGGCTGCTGTTTCTGGTTTCCTCTGATTGTCACGCATGGGAACCACAGAATGCCTGAGGGCTTAAGGGACCAGGGCTCTTCCTGTGGCTTTGGTGTGGGGGGCTGGGGCACCAGCAGACCAAGGTGGCGTGTGGTGATCCAGGGAACGAGAATCCAACATTCTTTCCCAGGTTCAGTGCTTTGTGGTTAGAAGCCTCTCCATAACACTCACTGTGCCTCCCTCTGGCTACTCTGGTACCGGGGGGCAGCAATTATGACGGTTGATGTGAGAAGATCATGGGGCAGTGAATGGAGGAGTCAGGATTTGAACCCAGATCTTTGTGCTTTCTCCTTCACCCTTGCACAGCTGAGGAAAGTGAGTAGGAAAATCGAGGCAGAGAAATCAGGTGGATGTTCAAGCATCTGCAGGATGGTGCTCAGAAGGCTAAGCTCTTCCTCTCTGAACTCTTCAGAAGCTACCTGTTAAACATTTTTATTTAAATATAGTAAATAGACTTCCAGTTAAATGTAGCAGGTTTAAACACATGGGTTTACCTCTGTTTCCTTTTAAAATCTAAAATGATAGTAAAGACATGAAACAGATATAAATTTACAAGGACAAAGAAAATAGAAGGGAGACAGGAATAGATCAAAGAGCCTGATGACATTCTGAAAGATGGGAAGTGGATGGGGGCTCATTTCCTCTCTTAGCAGAGAATTGGAAGTTAATTCCTAGAGGGAGGGGCCAAGAGGCAGCCAAACTGCCCCCCCCCCCCCCCCCCCCCGCCCCCAGGGCCCTGGAGAGGCTCAGGAACTCTCCTGGCACCATGGAAGGCAGGGTTTGGGACTTACAGTAGGGACTGACCCAAAGTCTGTATGAGGAGCAGCTAATTGCCCCTTCCCCCACCCCGGGGCCCCCTTGCAGCCAAGCAGCTACCCCTCTGAGGTACAGTTGGGGGCTATTCGAAGAAGCTTTGGGTCTCAGGGGAGGGTTGGGGGTGAGGGGCTGGACCAAAAATGGGGTTAAGTGAAAAAGTCTACAGATGCTGCCTTGGGTGGTGGAGATGTCATCCAAGGACATGGCAGGCTTGTCACCCAGGAACCCTCAGAGAAGCCCATCCTTCTGAGAGGCCCTGCCCATACCCACAAACCTTTGAGCTGCTAGGACTTCTTTGTTTTCCCAAATGGCACTTTGTTTTTCCCAAATGGCATGTTCAACTGCTAGTTCTTAATGGTTAGGAAAGTGGTGTGCCTGGCACTTTGTGCTGTACGGAAGCATGGGCCGACTTCTTGTCTCCTCCTCCGCTTTCTATTGTTTTTATTAAATAGTAAGGAGATGCAAGAAAATATTTATAAAATAAATTCCCTCCTTCCCCCCATTTAAGAAACGGATACTACTTCCTTTGAAGTCCCCACTGTGCCCCTCCCCGGTGGAGAAAACACTGTACTGTCTGAATCATTCCCTTGCTTTGCCTTGTAATTGTATTACCTAGGTTTGTATTGGTTTTGCATGTTTTTGAATTTTATATAAATGGAATCATACTGTGCTTATTCTTCTGTGACTTGCCTTTTCACTCATTATTATGTTTCTGAGATTTATCCAGATGAACGTGTAGAGCTGTAGGGCATTCCTTCTCCTTGCTGTATAGTGAGCCATTGACTATACCACAACTTATTTTTCCACTGTCACCCCTACTGTAGGACTCCCTAAGATCTATTCTTGGTCCTTGCTCTTTCATATACATTTTAGAATCCACTTGTCAAGTTCCACCAATAAAAAATACCTTTGAGATTGTGAATGAAACCCAACTGAATCTAAAGATCAACATCCATATGAAATTGAAATTGCATTTTTCAGTTCATGAACATGGCGTGTCCATTAAATGTTTTCAATAAAGTTATATACTTTTTCTCATAAAGATCATGCCTTTTTTGGTTAGATTTATTATTATTATTATTATTTAAGGATTTTATTTATTTATTTAATTGACAGAGAGAGAGAGGGAACACAAGCAGGGGAAGTGGGAGAGGGAGAAGCAGGCTTCCCGCTGAGCAGGGAGCCCAATGCGGGACTCGATCCAGGGACTCCAGGATCATGACCTGAGCCGAAGGCAGTCACTTAACCAACTGAGCCACCCAGGCGCCCCTAGATTTATTATTATTATTATTATTTATTTTTTTTAGAGAGAGAGAGAGAGTGCACGAGTGGGGGGAGGGGAGGGGCAGAGGGAGAGGGAGAGAGAGAATCCTAAGCAGTCTCCATGCTCAGGATGGAGCCCGATGCAGGACTCAATTTCACGACCCTAAGATCATGACCTGAGCTGAAATTGACATCCAGACGCTTAATGAACTGAGCCACCCAGCATGGGTTTCTTTTTAAATAGATGCCCCTTAAGTTCCCTTCTAGTCCAAATATGTTAATAATTTGTATTCTTTTACTTTCAATTGTTTTGTCTCTTGAGATCAGCCTATAGATGGATTTTTTTTTTTTTAAAGATTTTATTTGAGAGAGAGAGCACGAGTTTGGGGAGGGAGGGGCAGAGGGAGAGGGAAACGCAGACTCCCCGATGAGCAGGGACCCTGACATGGGGCTCAATCCCAGGACCCTGGGATCATGACCTGAGCCGAAGGCAAACACTTAACTGACTGAGCCACCCAGGCGCCCTGTAGATGGAGTTTTAAAAATCTAGACAAGACTGTCTTCCAGTTGAAACATTTGGTCATTTATATTTATTGCAATTAATGTACTTGGGTATATTTCTACCACTTTATTTTGTGCTTTCTGTTTGTCTCACTTTTTGTAGTTTTTAGTTTTTTACCCTTTTTATAATTAAAGTTACTTTTTGCTGGATGCAGAATTCTAGGTTAATAGTTATTTCCTCTCAATGTTAAAAATATTATTCTGTCTTTTGGTTTCCATTGTTGCTGTTAAGTCAACTGTCATCTATTGTTTTTCCTTTGAAGATACTTTTGTCTCCAATGCTTTTAGGATTTTTTGTCTTCAGTATTCTGCAGTTTACTGTGATGTGCGCAAGTGTGGTTTTCTTTGTATTTACCCTAAAGAAATTCTTTGGGTTTCCTGATTCTATGAATTGATGTCTTTCATCAGTTCTAGAAGATTCTTACACTACATGTATTTTCTCTGTCCCTAGTGAAGCTCTGATGAGACCCTCCTATTCCATCCTCACATTTTCTATCTCTGTTTCTGGCATTCTGGATAATTTCTCCAGCTCTACCTTCCAGTTAAGTCTTTCTTCAGCTGCAAAACCAATCTATTGAGTTTTTTTCTTTTTTAAGTGGTTGTGCCCATTCACCCATGAGTTTTACGTGTCAAATATTTTATTCTCGTTTCTAGTTCTGTTTGGTTCTTTTTCAGATTTGCTTGGTCATTTTATATCCTCTCTTGCTCTCTACTTATATTTCAGGGTTTTTGTTTTTGTTTTGTTTGTTTGTTTGTTTTTGCTTTAAATATATTGAAGACACACATCTTACACTGTTTAGTAATTCCAATATCTTAAGTCTTTGAGGCCTGAGTACGTGGGCTATTGTTTATGGTGGCTCCTCTTCACAATGTCTTTTTTTTTTTTTCAATTAGCAATAATTGCGCCTCAGATAAATCTCATTGGCTACGATACTGCCACTGCGCAAAGCTATGTCTTTTTTTTTTTTTTTAAGATTTTATTTATTTGACAGAGAGACACAGCGAGAGAGGGAACACAAGCAGGGAGAGTGGGAGAGGGAGAAGCAGGCTGAGCAGGGAGCCCGATGCGGGGGTCGATCCCAGGACCCTGGGATCATGACCTGAGCCAAAGGCAGACGCTTAACAACTGAGCCACCCAGGCGCCCCCACAATGTCTTATTTTCTTGCAATTTGTGGGTTTTGACTGTGAGTTCCTTTTTCTTGGCATTTTATCAAGGGGATTGTTTTTGAGATTGGGTCAACAGTCAGTAAATTCCTCCAGAGAAGATAGGTGTTTCTCAGTCATCTGATGACAAATCCTGCACCACTTTATACTAAATTTTCAGCTATGGGTCTTTTGGACCACCCAGGTATTGTCAATTTAGGTGTAAACCTATTCAGGCTGGCTGTGGTTAAAAAAATCTCAGGAGAGGTTTTTCTCCTGCTTCTACCTTGCACTTGGCTTGGAGATAGACAATTACCCTGCTGGTTCTGATGAGATTTCCCAGAACGAGCTTTTGGTTTTGTTGATTTTCTCTGCTAATTTCTGGTTTTCAATTTTAATTGATTTCTGCTCTAATTCTTTTTTTTTTTTTTTTTTCCTGCTTACTTTGGACTTATTTTGCTCTTATTTCCCAAGGTGGAAACTTAAATTATTGATTTTAGATCTTTCTTTTCTAAAACATGCATTCAATGCTATACATTTCCCTTAAAGCACTGCTTTGCTGTGTCCCACAAATTTGGTAAGTTGTGTTTTCGTTTTCATTTAGTTCAAAAGATTTTTAAATTTTTCTTGAGATTTCGTCTTTGACTCACTTGTTATTTAGAAGTGTGTTGTTGGGACGCCAGGGTGGCTCAGTCAGTTAAGTGGCTGCCTTCAGCTCAGGTCATGATCCCAGGGTCCTGAGATCGAGTCCTACATCGGGCTCCTTGCTCAGCAGGGAGCCTGCTTCTCCCTCTGCCTGCCTCTCCCCGTTTGTGTTCTGTCTTGCTCTCTGACAAATAAATAAATAAAATCTTTAGAAGTGTGTTGTTTCGGGTGCCTGGGTGGCTCAGATGGTTAAGCGTCTGCCTTTGGCATGGTTCATTATCCCAGGGTCCTGGGATTGGATCCCACATGGCACTCCTAGCTCAGCGGGGAGTCTGCTTCTCCCTCTCTCCCTGCCTCCCCCTGCTTGTGTTCTCTCAGTCTCTCTCAAATGAATAAATAAAATCTTTTATTATTATTTTTTTTAAGATTTTATTTATTTGACAGAGACACAGCGAGAGAGGAAACACAAGCAGGGGGAGTGGCAGGGAGAGGGAGAAGCAGGCTCCCTGCTCAGCCGGAAGCCTGCTTCTCCCTCTCCCACTCCCCCTGCTTGTGTTCCCTCTCTAGCTGTCTCTCTCTCTGTCAAGTAAATAAATAAAATAAAAAATAAAAAATAAAAAATAAAAACAGTTCCAGAGAAGAGCTGAAAGTTAAAAATCCCTCAGAAAATAGAAAGACAATATGAGAAAAGAGAAGAAAAACATGATCAATCCTGTTCTCTCTGGAATTAACCATTTATCAGGTGGTGCTGGGTTCAATGAGAATTCCAGAGAGAACAGAGAAAATGGGAAAAAATCACTCAAGAAAACAAAATTTTGTGGGAGTGAAGGATATACATCTCCACCCAACAGCACAACGAATAATGGCACACAGTCAGGCACGTCCTGACATTTCAGAACCTCAGAGAAAGAGAAGGTCAGGAGCAAAAATAGCATGGAACTTCTCAACAGCATTACCAAAAATGTGAACACAAGGGAATACTGCCTTAAAAATGATTTTCTTGTGTGAAAATTATTTTCAACTTCAAATTTTATGACCTGCTATCACACGTGTATGAATGGAATAAAGATTTCTTTAGACCATGTTTTAAAATTTTTAACTCTAGTGACTTTTTAGAGAAGGTACTTGTGGATATGCGTCACCAAAGGAGGGGTAAAAGATCTATGAAAGATGAAGACATGGGGCTCAGGAATCAGAGGATCAAAATCAGGAGAAATGCTCTGCAGCAGTTCCAGGGAGCAAACAGTCCTCACTGAGCCAGGGGATGAAGGAAAGCGTCCGGATAAAAAGAGGAACCGTAGGGGAAGAACTAACAATTGGTATATACAAAAAACTAAGCAAATGAAACAGAAGAATGGCAATTTTTAACTCAACGAAAAATTTAGAAGTAATTTAATTATATCCCAATTTTGACTCTGCAGTGGGTAACTTTCACATAGTAATATAAATAGCTATTTAAACAGTGAGTATTGATTTACCTAAAAACGGGGGAGAGAAGGGAGCAAGGTCCTGTCACAGGAGAGCTCAAGCCTCATCTGTTACAACAGAGAGCCGACAGGTGGTGTCTAGAATGACAAGTCAAGCAAGAGTAGTATAAACAAATATATTTTTTTCCTTAGCTAGAGAACATGAGCAGGGGGCAGAGTAGGAATAGAGGGAGACAGAGAATCTTTTTTTTTAAAGATTTTATTTATTTGAGAGTGTGAGCGAAAGAGAGCACAAGCAGGGGGAGGAGCAGAGGGAGAGGGAGAAGCAGACACCCCGCTGAGCAGGGAGCCTGATGTGGGGCTCAATCCCAGGACTCTGGAATCATGACCCAAGCTGAAGGCAGACACTTAACTGACTGAGCCACCCAGGCACCCAGGAGAGAAAGAATCCTAAGCAGACTCCTCACTCAGTGTGGAGCCTGACACAGGGCTCGATCTGACCCTGAGATCATGGCCTGAGCCAAAAATCAAGAGTTGGATGCTTAATGAACTGTGCCACCCAGGTGTCCTGAAGCATATTTTTTAAAATAAATAGCTAATGGGGAACCTGTCTGGCTCGGTCAGTGGAGCATGTGACTCTTGATCTTGGGGTCGTGAATTTAAGCCCCAGATTGGACTCAGAAGTTACTGAAAAAAATAACAGCTAAGAGAACTGAAAATGATTGTAGTAAGAGAGCAGTAGTGGGGAATGGGGAGAGGTTATTTTCTTGTTATAAACTAACTCCATAGTACTAAGTAGGTACATGTAAAAGATACCAACTCCCCTCATCCGTAATGTCCACAATCTCTTGAAGCTCTAACTAGTGAGGACACTGGGTACCATGCACTGTCCCTGATTTCATATTGCTTTATGTATACTTGTCCACATCGACACAGTTCACATCGGTATGTAGTATTACATCATACAAACTCTCATTAGGCGCTGGAAGTCTCTCCATTTTCATCATCATGAATAGCTACGAACAGAATCCAGATCACACTTTTTGTTCCAAGTTCACATAGTCATCACTTGATTGGGGTAGAAGAGATTCTACGGTCATGTGGCCCAGCACACAACCCTGTGAAGCCCAGCCCCAGTGACAAAGGGCTCATTACCTTGTAGGGCAGGCCTTTCCATCTCTGATAAGCTCTCTCAGGAAGTTCTTCAGGTTAAGTTGAAATCTCTCTGACTGACAGTGACACTCCCTTTATTATTCTTTCCATTTCCAGGTTAAACCTCTTGCTTGTTCTAACTGTGCCTCACTTGGCTTGATCTAGAGACCCTTCACCATTCTGATCCAGTTGATCTATGTCTGCGAGTGGCCAGACTGTGCACAGAGGAGGGGGATGGGCTCTTTCTTTGGTCCAGACCCCATGCTTCTCTCTCTAAGTAGGTTCCACACCCAGCTCGGAGCCCAACGCGGGGCTTGATCTCACCACCCCGAGATCAAGACCGGAGCTGAGATCCAGAGTAGGACGCTCAACCAACTGAGCCACCCCCCTCCCCCAATGCTTCTCTTAACCTGGCCCCAGAATGCATTCCTTGGAAGAGTTAGGGAGTGGGCTGTGAGCTGTGTCACCCCAATCCCTCACTGGTGTCCTGGACACAGAGGCTATTGCCTGGCCACGGCAGTTAGGTGGGGCCCTTGGTATCAAGGGCAAAAGCTCTGCAGTTACTCCTGTTAAATATCCCCTTTCTGGAGTCGTCTCCTCATCTCCTCTAGAGGCTGCTCAGCTCATAGGATGCTAGAGCTGAATCTGGTCAAACTGCCTCATTTTACATGTGGGGAAACTAACCCAGAAGGATTTGGTTACTTCCTACAAGCCTGAGATACCTACCACATGCTAGGCTGCACCTGGTCAGACAGAGGAAGATACAGGTCCTCAAAGAGCAGGGTTCCTGGCTCACAAAGTGGCTCAGGGCGGCCCTGGTAGCACGAGCCTAACAGAGGCTGAGAGTGGGCCAGGCAGACCGGCCAGGGCTCCCGGAGGCACCGAAGGCCAGGATTGTGGGTCTCTGGTCCTTGTGGTCTAAATATGTGCCTTCCCTCAGGGTTAAGCCTCACTCAATGCCTCTGGTCCATGCCTTTCCAGCTCATTCTCTCACACTATGGCCCTGCCCAGTGAACTTCCCACTTACGTGACTGACCTGGGCTCCAGGGCATAGAAGAGCTGTTCCGGGCTTCTGCCTCCTGTGCCGCTTCCCCAGGATTCCAGAAACACCTCTCCTGTGCACCCTAGCCCCACCTCTGCTCTAACTGGGCCTTCCTCTCCTGGGATGCCCTTTCTGGGCATAAAATCCAAGTCAGGGGCAGAAGCTGTGTGGTCTTCAGAAGCCTTGTGGGGGCGGGGGTCACTAGCTCCCTGCATGGGCACTCTATGTCTTCCTGCACCAGTTCCTCCCTTGGCAACCCTCATGGAGCATCACAGGCCTGAGACCTTGGTTGAGCCCAAATTTCAGGAAAGCCCCCTGTGGGGAGGCAGCTATTCCCTGAGCCCCCTGAATAGAAAGAGGGGGTCCCTTGTTTAGCTCACAAGGAGAGATCAGAGCATGTGTTTTGCCTGTAAGCTGAGCTAGCATCAGCCAAGCCTCTGGAACCCCAGGCAGCAACAGAGGGCTCAGTGTTGCCCAAGAAAAGCCTCTGATTATCCCAGGTCAGGCTGTAGCCAATTCTGGCCTGGGCCTGCAGCCACACACGAGTAATGTGACTAAGGAAAGCAGCAAAGGAGAAGACTGGGCCTATGCCCCTCATCACACATTAACCACTTCAGAGATATTCCTTCGGACCTGGTGTCATTTCTGGAGAAAAGTGGGGAGGATGCAGAGAAGTCCCCTGGGATTTCCTAAGGGGGAAGGAGCTGAACCTCACTGACCTGCTTCTATAGGTCACCCAGCAGTCAGGGTGGTGAGAAAGGAGACCCTTCGAGGAGAGAAGGAAACTGTAGCCCCAGCACACTGCTGCTCGGGGAATGGGCCTGGGGCCACTGGCTCTGCCCAGCTCAGTGCAAGGGGCTGGATCTTCCTGGTCCTGATTCCGCAGGGGCTTCAACACCAGTCCGGGGGTCAGGCAGCTGCCAGCCCCTCGCTCACGGGCATGTTGATATGGGCGCTCAGCAGGGGTGCGCTCTGGCCTTCACGGAGCACCAGCACCTACAGAGGAGGTACCCACGGCAGTAGGGGCAGGCCCCTTGTCCTCCCTGCCCCCTGCAAACACAAGCCTGGCCTGGTCTGCACTGGGCCCAGTCACAGGTGACCAGTGGCTGTAGCCTACTCAAAGGGGACGGGGCTGCAGATACCCACTCTGAGCCAGCAGCCACCCGGGGGCCTTGTCCACCTCACTCTCACTGTCCTCCCCCTTGTAGTACCAATGGGCCACCTACCTTGATAATGTCTGAGATGCCCTTGTCACTGAGACTCTCCACAAAGGTCTCCAGGGGGTAGCTGAGTCCTGGCACCAGCAAGGGGACCTGAGTTTGGGGACAAAGAGGTAAACACTGTCTCATGCCTGGACAGTGTTTAGCAGATTCCAGGGCGCTCTCATGCCTGCTATAGAAGCTGAACAATCCAGGGGGCAGGGCGAGCAGGGCTGACAGGCCCATTCACGGGGCATGCGGTTCAGTGAGGGGAGTGGACGCTCCAGGACCACATGTATGTCCAGGATTAAACCCAGACCTCTTGACTCCCAACCAAGTCCCAGAGTCTTTCTCAGTTTCTGGTCCTCCCAACTTAGGGTCAAACCTGGACCCTGGTGGGAAAGCAGGCCCTTCACTGTGGAAAATTCTCCTTGGGGCAGAGAGAAGCTCCCACTCCCACTGCAGGTATGGCTGTGAGGCAGGATGGGCTCTGGGATCCCAGCACCAACAGGCTCCTGAGAGAGGCCCAGGTGGGAGCCTGACTCTAGCTGTTCTCCCAGAACCTTCTGTGTGGCTCCCCAAGACCTCTCTCAGGCAGCGAGGCAAGGCTTGGGCATTCTCCCCAGAGATCTCTGTCATACGCCAGCCTGGTCTGTGGCTGTAGCCACCCGCCAGTTCCCTCACCACTGATCTGTTCTGGCTCGGTGGGCACCTCCTCAGGCCCCGGCCTGGTCTTTCTCACGCCATGTCTCAGTGAGGTGGGCCCAGTACCTTGAAGAAGGCCCGGGGCAGGGCATAGAGCACCTCGTTGTACAGGAAGCAGACCAGGAGCCCCAGGATGGGTCGGGCTGCTGAGGTGTTCTGCAGGTGAAGTGTGAGCTTAAAGGTGGGGCCCAGGCCCTGAACCTGTGGAGAAGGTGGGGTGGGTGGAGAAAGCCCTTAACCAGCAGCCCTGGGCACTGAATCTGATGTGCCCTGGTCCTGCCCTCCGGCCTTCTCATCAATGTCCTCGTGTCACCTTCTTCCCCACCTGCTCTAATGCTTTGTCCTGCCCCTCATCAAGGGGCCCCTGGGAAGCACAGAAGGCTGGCTCCTGCCTGTACGGGGATCAGCAAAGGCCCAGAGAGGGGAAGGGGCTTGACGCAGGCCACTGAGCAAGTCGGTCGGAGGCAGAGCTGGCCCGGGGGTGCATGCCCCACTCCCACCCGTGGACTCACCACTGTCCCTGCCCCTGTCTTCCCAGGCTCTCTCCACTGCCCACTCTCGTCCTGTGGTGGCCACAGTGACTTCGTTTTCCTCTCTCTTAGCCTCAGTTGCTCTGCAGCCTCCTCCTCTCTCTATCTATCCACTTCCTTTAGGGAAAGAGAAATCGGAAACCCAGTGGGTCAGACGGCACACCTCCGGGACGCACTGAGCACTGGCCAGAGCCCAGATGACCTCTTGGTCACTTGTGTCTGAGTGCAGGGGCTCCTCCTGCTGTGCCTGGGCCAGTCCCAGGACCTCCCTTCCCTGTACCAGGCAGTCCTAACACCTCAGGCTGCCCGCGGTTACTGGAATCAACAGCTTTTTTCCTCACACCATTGCTGTGAGAGTCCCTCCAGTCCTGGGAAGAAACGTCCCAAGGTGACTACTTGCGTGCTCTGCCCCAAATCTGGGGGCTTGTCTGAGGCACAGCACGGGCCAAAGGAGCTGGAGGGTATGGCCCACTCTGCGGCTTGGTCTCTGGGCCTAGGGGAGGTGAGAAGCAGACACAAGGCCTAGTGGGCTCAGAATTGGCTCTGGGGCTGAGGGGTTCCTACTCACCCTTGACCTCTGCCCCTCTGGCCCTGAGGTGGCCTGATTCCCCCCACACCTGGGTATTCACTCACCACAGCGTGCAGCTTGAGGGGCTCCCGGGCCGTCACAGACACAGGGTTCAGGCTGGACTCGAGGGCCTGCACATAGGCACGGGCGGCCCGGAGGCGCAGCAGGTAGAGGTCGGTCTGGAAGGTCCGGTGCATGGCTGAGGAGAGGGACACAAAGGGCTGGTGCTGGAGGTCAGGAGGGTAGGAGGGGCAGAGGTGGGGGAGAGGGGTGTCCTGCGTGGGCAGCTGCTCAGACACGCAAGAGGAAGGCCGGGTCTGCGGGGACGGGGAATTGGGGAAAGGGAGGACAGAGTGCAATAGCCTGGCCTTCCAGTGACACAGGATGCTCTGGGCCACACGCTGCTCCCTCCTTCCTGATTTCCTACCACCACGCTACCCGCACGCACAAGCCCAGTCTCCTGGATGGCTCCTGCGATTCTGCCTTAAGGGCTGGTACCCCCTTGAGTCTTGTTCTCCATCCTCCTCCTCTGCCCTGCCCCAGTGTGAGCACCCCAATGAGGAAAACCTCGAGCTCCTGAGGGCGGGGACTCGTCACTACTGAGTCTGCAGGGCCCCACTTGGGCCCGACCCACGTCCACTCTCAACACTGTGCGCTGCATCTCCCGCTGCTTGGTGCCTGGGCCCGCCTCCTGCTGCTAACTGCCTAATGGTCCCCTCCATCCGGACGTCCCACCAACACCTGACACTCAGCACTGCGGAAACCCACCTCATCGCCTTACCTCCGTCACCACGTCCCCATCCACCAAGTTACCCAGGTTCTGCCCTCACGGCTAGTCATTTGCCAAGGCCTGAGGCCTCTTCCTCAAAGCCGTCTCCAGAGCCTGTGCCCCCTCTGTTCCCGCCGGGACACTTCCAGACTTCGCACGCTCGTTTCCCAGCCTGTTCCTGTTCCTTTCCTTGTGTGAGGGGCCTTCTACCACTCAGAAGTTTTATGTCTTTATGGTACCCCACCCATTAATCTTTCCTTTTTCCTCTGGTACTTTTACAACTTATTTTTAATTTACCCAGAATGAACGTTTGTGTTTGGTTTGAAGTAGAATTCTGTTTGTTTTTCTAGAAGCAAGTTGTCCTAATCATGCTTTTTGGACAGTCTCTCCTCTCCCCCGCTAATCTAAAATGACACCTTTAACACATACAGACCTTCCACATGGAGGAGGGTCTGTTTTTGGACTTTCTAGATGTGCCCTGGATCGGCGGCGGTTCCTGTAGTCCTACCACACCTGCCAATTCCTACAGCTTCAAAGGTCATTCTGCTGACCAGCCCTCATTCTTAAATCCCCCCCAAATTTCTTAGATTTACTCTTAGATTCAACTGGCCAAGTCCTCAAAGTAAACCCTACTGGGATTTTCCCTGTAACATCACTATGTTCCTAGATTAATTTTAGAAGCTATTAATTAATCAATCAGTAGCTTTAAGGCATTGGGTCTTGCTACCCTGAGACTTGGGAAGTCTCATCATTGAAATATTCAGGTGGTCTTTTATGTCCTAGAGAGTTCTGTAACTTTCTTTCTTAGACTGCCATTTTCTTTTGTTAAATTTATTTCTACGGGGGCGCCTGGGTGGCTCAGTTGGTTAAGCAACTGCCTTCGGCTCAGGTCATGATCCTGGAGTCCCAGGATCGAGTCCCGCATCGGGCTCCCTGCTCGGCAGGGAGTCTGCTTCTCCCTCTGACCCTCCTCCCTCTCATGCTCTCTGTCTCTCATTCTCTCTCAAATAAATAAATAAAATCTTTAAAAAAAAAAAAAAAAAAAAATTTATTTCTACGGATTTTCTTGCTATTGTGAATGGAAACTTTGCATTATATTTTCTGACTGGTTACAGTTGGTATATACCAAGTTATTGATTTTTGGTATATTTTATATTTGGTCACCTTAGATAAGTTCCTAATTATTTCTCAAATGTTTCAATTGCTTCTCTTGGATTCTCTAGGCTACAAGAGCCTGCTAGCTCTTTTATCCTCATAGTTATCCCTTAAAAGTATAAGCAAGGTCCCTTTATGAGATAGAGATGGTTGAGTTACTGTATTTTTATGTTTGACATCTTTCCCAGCCCCCACCACCTAGAATCAACCAATATCCTAGCTTTGCATTCCAGGCCCTTCCAGAGCCAGCTCTGACCTGCCTTGCCAGTCTGTGCTTTGGCCATCCAGCCTTCCTGCACGGCGCCTGTCACTACACGGCAGCTGTTGCTTGAATCCAGCTAGGGTCCTGTGCCTCTACTCACACCTTGGCCTGGATCTCCTTTCCTCACCCCTTTTGGCTGGTGGACTTGTAATCATTTCAGGGCGAAGTCCAATGTCACCTCTCTCTGAAGCCTCGCCCAGGCTCCCAGGCCAACTTCCTCATTCCTGTGAGCCTCACCAGAGACCCCTTCTACACCCACCATGCAGCGTGAAATTAGCGAGGGAGACTGAGCTCCTCAAGTCGGGCCTAGCCTATTTCAAGGCACCTGGCAGAACGCCTGGCATAATCCCAGGTATTGAATGAATGGAAGAATGAGTGCAAGAGTGGATAAAACCGAGGAGGAAAAGGAAGAACCCTGGTCCAATTCTATTTCTCTCATGAGAATTTCTGCATCTAGAAGCAACTGTTCTCTCCTCTGCATTCACAGGGTGCTCGCCCTCACCCACAGCGTCTTCTACCGTGAGACAGGTATTGTAGGCAGAGTATACCTCCTAGGCTGTCTCTGGACTTCCAGAGGCAGGAGACCTGCCTGGCTGCTCAGGTCTCCCAGTGCTTAGGGCACGAACCAGGGAGGGTTCACCCGTTTCTCGCTGCTTCAGAGCCACAGAGAAGGAAGAGGAAGGACCTGGTCTGAGTCTCACCAGTGCCAGCCTCCCGCTCTCGCAGTGTCTGATCCACATAAAGCCGGGTCTTGCGGGGCACACTGAGTTTCATCGCCTGGGCTGGTGGGGGGCCCGCCACACCTCCTGCTTCCACAAACACCGCTGTACGCTTCAGGATCTTGATGATCAGGCCACCGCCTAGGAAAGTGGACAGACAGAAATAGATCTGTCCTTCCTAGTTCTACCCAATATTCCCAGTCTGTCCTCCCCAAACCATCTGCCTCAGATAGAGCCATCTCTGTCCATGTCTGTCTTCTTGCCGAGATTCTGGGTTTCTAGAAGGAATAAAGTGTGTCTTAACAATGTCCTACCATTCATTCAGCACTTACTTATTGACTGTGATGTTCCTGGCATCGTGGCAAGCTCTGAGACTGGGGGGACCTGGAGACACTGGCCCGTGAGTAGCGCAATCACACTGATGATGAGTCAGCCCCAGACAGGACATGTGTCTGCAGGCCTTGCTTTCCAAACCCAGGCCTGCCTGTGCTTCACAGCCACCTCTTGCTTCCCAGGATCTGGCCCGTCACCTTGGTGCCTAACTCGAAAACCCCTGCCAGGTCTGAGTCCGCTCACCCCGAGTAGTCATGATGAGGGTGTTATCCTCCCGCCCGTAGCGGCCAAAGCAAAGGCTGGTCACTGCATCCTAGGATGGAGACACCAGAGTTTAGGGGGGGAAATATCTTGGAGAGGAGAGCAAGACTGGGGTGGGGTGATAAGTTTGGGAGACCCAAGATATGATATGATGAAGAGATGTGAGGTAAGGCCTGGGGCAATGCTGCCTCCGAAATATTCCCTGTATTTCTCATCTGCCTTCCAACCTCACTGCTACGGCCAGAGTTCCAGAATAAATGTCACCGGGCTTCTGGGGTCAGCTTTCTAATAGGCCCTCAGCCTAGTGTTTCTTCCCAGTCTGTCCTTCACATTTCTGCCTTTCAAAAATACAAACATGATCATGTCTATTTTCTGCCAAAAAACTTCCAATGGCGTTTGTCCTCCTTGTTAGAACAATTCAAGGCTTTCCACATCTGACTCCAACCTGCCTTTTCTGTTCTCCTCTACCATTTCCCCAAACCCCACCTCACCTGTCTCCCAGAAGCCTGCGGTCTAAACCAGCGGCTTTTAAACTTGATACTGTGACATAGGGCACTTTATACATACATATACACAAGTTCACATGTGATATACTCTGAGCTTTCTTTTTTCTTTTGCTGGTTGTGACCCATTAAATTAATTTAATGACTCACAACTTAGTGTTTGAAAAACTAGTCCAAACTCATCAAGCCACCTGGATTCCTTAATCAAGAATACCCATGCCTCTCAGCCTTTGTTCATGCTGTTTCCAGTCTGGAATGTTCTTCCTCCATGTATCCACTTGGCAAACTGTTTTGAGGACCAGTAGAATTGTCACTTGCTCTCGGAAATGACTCATGAGTTCCACCCCCATCTATCCTTCACCACCACCCCAGTCACCAGGCCCTCTCTGTGCTTTGTCAGTATTCTGCTCTGCTTTAAGTCTCGGTTGTATTTGAATTAGCTGTGTCTCTGTCTGGCTGTCACCTTAGATTATAAATTCCGTGAAGGCAGGATTTAGACATCATTTTTACCCCCACACAACAGTGACTTGTGTTTATGAGATGCTCAACAAATGTTTTTGAAATACATCAAGGGACACCTGGGTGGCTCAGTTGGTTAAGCATCTGCCTTCAGGTCATGATCTCGAGGTCCTGGGATTGAGCCCCACATCAGGCTCCCTTGCTTAGCAGGGAGTCTGCTTCTCCCTCTCCCTCTGCCTGCCCCCCCTCTGCCCTCCACCTCCGCTCATGCTCATGCTCTCTCTCAAATAAATAAATAAAATCATAAAAAAAAAAAACACATCAAAAGTCAAGATTATCAGGTGGAGTGGGATCAGAAGAGGCAGCTAAGAAGCCCCAGAGGCGGGAATGGGGGGCAAAGAGGAGTGAGCAGCTCACCGGGGCACGGATGACATTGAGCAGGGCCTTATCATGGTAAATGCGGACTTCACCATTGGCCAGCCCAGCCATGACGGCCTGCAGGCCCCGCGAGCGCTGCTCCAGGAGGTTCATGGTCAGGATGGCTGCTGGCATCTGCACTGTCCACAGCTTCTTACCCTGGGAAGGAAGAGCTTCTTACCTTGGGAGGGTTCAGGGCACAACGTGGAAAGGGTGGCTGGAGTTTGCAGGGAAAGGGACGCCAGAAGGAATCCCTTGCTAAAGGGGAACCAGGGAGACATACGTGGAGGGGGTGGGGGATGATGCTTGCCCGGAAGCCGCACCTTGTGGGTGAAGCCATGCAGGCTCTCTTGGGTGCTGCCCACCACCAGGACCTTGAGTACCCGGACAAGCCCCACAGGCTGGGCACTCAGCTCGATGCAGTACTTGGGGTGCTTGGAGTCTCTGTGGAATAAAGACACACTCTCCAAGCCCCAGAGAAACCTCCTCTCCTTCCCTGGCTGACCCTCCTCTTTCTCATCCCCACAAACTATCCCAGAAGGAACCTTGGACCAAAAGTAGATGACCATAGTATTATTTCCACCTTTACCACTTAGCCCCTGTGTGACCTTGGATAACATGAAGTGTGCTTTCTTTCCCGGTCTCCCTGCTGCCTTTGCTGCAGTGATTTGTGTGAGAACCTGGCACTGAACAGTTTACAGTGAGTGTACCTTAGGCTAGATGAGATGCTAGCGGACTTAGGCAGTTTAGCAACTCATCAGAAACGCACGAGAAGTCTGCTCTGTGTAAATGCACTGTTTTCAGTTTCCTGGCTTCTGAATCTTAGTTTTTCTCATCCAGAAAGAAGGGGTAATTCCAGCCTACCAATCACAGGCTATGGCTCCCCTTTCTTCATAACCAAGTCTGATGATCATATCCCATCTGATGACCCATCTGAGAGCCTCCCTCTGGTCTCTGGGCCTCCTTCCAATCCACTCTCCACCCAGCAGAACAATCTCTTAAAAATATAAATGGCTCACATCATTCTTCTGATTAAAACCCCATAATAATTTTCAAATTCTAAATCCTTACCATGTCCTAACAGGCCATGCATGAGCCAGATCTGGTCTCCACACACCTCTTTCTGCCCTCCTCCTTGCCCATCAAGCTTGAGGAGCACACATCAGTGTCTTTTCCATCTTGAATTTGCTCAAGTTTTCTCTGGCTACAACACTTCTTCCCCACTTTTATTTTTTATTATTTATTTATTTGACAGAGAGAGAGCGAGAGCAGGAACACAAGCAGGGGGAGTGGGAGAGGGAGAAGCAGGCCTCCTGCAGAGCAAGGAGCCCAATGCGGGGCTCGATCCCAGGACCCTGGGATCATGACCTGAGCCGAAGGCAGACGCTTAACAACTGAGCCACCCAGGTGCCCCTTCCCCACTTTTAGAACAACTGGCTGCTTCTTAACCTTCCACATCCTCTCCACAGACAGGTGTTCACTGATCACCCTAGCCCCGTTATTTCTTCCCATGGAGCTTGTATTTTTTCCAAAGCACACAGGGACTATGTTTATGTCGTTTAACAATACATCAATACATTCCTGATACCTTATATAATGCTTAATACATAGTGGGTGCTCAAAGATATTTCTTGAATTAGAAGATGAATGTTGTAAGGAGTATCAACCTAATGCGTAGAGAAGTGTTACATACCTATAAAGCCTACAGCAACAAGAGGCTATTTTTACTTCTTCCCATCTCTGACAGCACCGCTCACGTGTAATAGTCACTCTGCCCAGTCTCTCACTTTGCCAGTCCCCATCATGCAAGCCTCCAGATGGCCCCCTAGGCACGTGAGCTCAGCCTTCTCTATGAAGTTCCCAGCTCTTTCCACTCCCAAATACCAGCTCCAAAGCCCCTAACATCACCCGGGTTCTGAGATGTTCCTCCTGGCCCCGAGGCCACGACGCGGCTACCTTCTCAGGATATAGACGTTCCCGTTGCGGCAGGCAGCAGCAAGCCGGAACTCCACATCAAACTGGCCAGAAACCTCCAGGAAGACGGGCACGCTGGGTAGGCTCATCTGCAAAGGAGAGGCTCAAATATCCCAGGTTTTCTGGCACCCCTGTCCTTCCTTACCTTGAAGTAACTCCTCTGAGTTGGTTCCTTGTCCAAATTCCCAATCTCCTCCCTCACTGTGGGTCGTAGTTTAAATTTGTTCAATTTTTCTGGAGGGAAACTCAGCAACATGTAGCAAAAGCCCACAATGATGGGCTACTAGTATGTAAAAAGAGCAGGTTACGTGATCCTCTACCACTAAGTCATTTTTGTAAAAAAAAAAAAATGTATTTATAAGTTATATATCTGTGTCTCAATATGAAAATTCTGGAAAGACACACCAAAACTTTAATAGTAGATATTGTGGGTGGTGGTATTTTCTTGGACATGTATTATTTTCTTTATGCTTATCTACATTTTATAAGTTTTCTACAACATGTATTACCAAGAACTACGGGCAGGAGATGTAGGGGAACAGAGGGAGGGAATGCAGCCTGGGCCTCAGCTGTGCCGAGGGCCAGGCCCCACACTGACCTTGGCCAAAATGGTGAAGGCCTCCGGGTCCAGCACCAGGAGCTCCTTGTTCTCAGTGCCCAGCACCAGGCAAGACACAGCATCCTCGTCAGCCAGGTTCTTCTTTAAGGTGGTCATGGTTGTGATGACTGTCTGCAGAAGGACTTCAAGAGTCACCCAGGAGATCCCCACACACCATCCCCACAGACACCCCCAGGATACCAAAGGAGGGAAGAAAGATGGCAAAAGAGGAGGAAGAGTACCAGAGATGTGGCAGAAGTTTTATGTACAAAAGTGTTTATTGCAACAAACCTAACTTTCTAAAAAAGAGGCTTAAGTCCATTACAAGTTTCCATTTGATCAAAAGCCATGTAAAAATCACATTTTAAAAGAAGCTTCAACTGGGGCGCCTGGGTGGCTCAGTCGTTAAGCGTCTGCCTTCGGCTCAGGTCATGATCCCAGGGTCCTGGGATCGAGCCCCGCATTGGGCTCCCTGTTCCACGGGAAGCCTGCTTCTCCCTCTCCCACACCTCCTGCTTGTGTTCCCTCTCTCGCTGTGTCTCTCTCTATCAAATAAATAAATAAATAAATAAATAATCTTAATAAATAAATAAATAAAGAAATAAAGAAAGAAAGAAAGAAAGAAAGAAAGAAGCCTCAGCTTCTAATGTTTTGTAGAACACTTCTAATGTATTAAGAAAAAAAAATAGGTAAAGTGTTATGTTAGTATAATCCTAGTTTAAGAAAATATCTGAATAAAAAAACATGCTGGAAGGCATAAATAAATACTCATAAATACAAAAACTGGTTATCTCTGGACAATGAAATCACAGGTGATGTTTAATTTCTTCATTGTGCTTTTCTAGAATTTCTACAGTGGGCACATGTTCCTTTTGTGATTATGACTGGAGAAAAAACAAAAGAGAAGAGGATGATCCCTTTTTTAGGAATTTCTCCTATGAAAATAATTTAGCAGGACCAAAATATTTCTTTGGATAAAGCTGCTTATTGTGTGATTATCTTTAAGATTAAAAAAGAGGAATCATTCTCAATGCTTAGTGGAAAGAGGTTACAGAAACATGGATGGTAATGGTGTCCAATTATATAATCATGACATATATATCTTGGAAAGATTTCCTCCCTCCCCCAAACTGCATCTTTTAAGCAATAATTAATTCACTTCATGATTTTGTAAGAACTCAAAGATATTGATAACTGTGGATCTGAGCTGCTGATCAGCAGAAGAGAATAGCACTGGTCTAAGGCTAGCCAAAAACTGAGGCATGCATTGGTCCATGCATTTGGTTCAAGTGGCTTCTACAGGAATTGGAGGGTTCCCATGAGGCTTTCTAAAATACAAAGAGCAGGGCGCCTGGGTGGCTCAGTTGGTTAAGCGACTGCCTTCGGCTCAGGTCATGATCCTGGAGACCCAGGATCGAGTCCCGCATCGGGCTCCCTGCTCAGCAGGGAGTCTGCTTCTCCCTCTGGCCCTCCCCCCTCTCATGTGCTCTCTCTCTCTCTCAAATAAATAAATAAATAAATAAATCAAAAAAATAAATAAATAAATAAAATAAAATAAAATAAAATACAAAGAGCAGCCCTGGGACTAGACTGAGGGTCAGCCCCCAGGTCAGTAACCACCAGAGTTTAATGAATAGGTTCATCAATAAAACCATTAAAATTATAAGAAAAGAAAAAGATGAAGTGAATCTAAAAGGGATACATTTCTTATCCAGTATACATGAATAGTTACATAAACTATGAATGAAATAATTAATAATCAATGAAATAATTAAGGGGCCATTAAGAATAGAGTTCTTAAAGACTATTTAAATGCTCAAGATATAATGTTTTGTACTCAAGGGAAGCAAATTATAAAGCATATTTATCAAGAAAATGTACCAAAATGGTAAGAACGAGTACCTCTGGATGGTGAGATTATAGTCATTTATACTTCTCCTTTATACTTCTCTTTATTCTCTAATGAAAATATGTTACCTTTACTCTTAAGACAATAAAAGTTATATAAAGTTGTGTAACTATATATCAATTCAAAGCTGCCACTGTCAGCTGGAAATGTAGAAGGCTCTGCAGCTTTGTGACCGTATTATGTGTGGCACAGGCTGGAAAGGAAACTGCAAAGTGAAACTAGTCGGGTTTGGTTGTAGAACCTACCACTGATGTTACATTGTCTATTTTAAAAATTGTCCATATTCTTTACAGGGAAATAAAGAGAGAAGGGATGTTACCTGCCGCTTGATGGACTTGGACTTGTGCTGGCTCACAAATGCCTCCATTTCACTCAGCTCCAGCTGTAAAAACCTGCACACACAGAGAACTGGCATCTGCATGGCCTGGGCTACTTCCCTCCACAGGCCACTCCTTAGCCACTCCCTTCCCCCTGGAGCTTCCGGAGCCCTGGCCCCCCACAGGGCCCTTACCTGAGTGACTGAACAGACAAAGGCACCTCTGCCTTCTCCCTGAAAGGAGAGGGGCAATCATGGCAGATTTAGTTGAGGAACAGGACCCTGGGGGTCAGACGGAGAGCATGGGCTGAAGAAGAGGGGCTGGAGGATTAAAGGAGGGGTGGGAAGCATACGAAGGGATAAGTGGGTTCTCACCGGATGCCTTCCAGCATCTCCTTCAGGGTCAAAGGGTCAATCCGGTCCTATGACAGCAAGGAAAAAGGGTAAGCCTGTGAGCTCCACAGTCAGGCAGGGAATGAGGATGACTCAGTGGCCGCCATTTTTGCCTTCTTATTCCCATCCCCGACATCACTTACCTCCTTGGCCTGGTTCCAAAGCTCTTGTTCCAGGGGGTTTGGAGGCAACTGGGGCAGGCTGAACTTGAAGTAGGGCCTAAGATTCTTATACACATACACACAAGGGCCTGAAGCGAGTGCTAGAGCTGGTGTCCGGGGCTCGTGCTGCTCCATGAGGAAGGTGGCGGCGGCAGCTGGCAGTGCAGGTAAGGGACTTTCAGTCAGCACTGTGGGTCCTTTGAGCACCTTCAGGCGGGGATGCTGCCCACCGGGGCCAAGGTCCCCCACCACCAGCTGTAGAAAGAGGCTGGCTTATTCCAGGCTCAAGGTCTAAAGACCCCTCCACTGACTCCTTTTCACTAGTGCACATTTATTCACTGCCACACTGGTGCACCAAGTGGGGGGCAAGGAGAATTTGTAATAAGGCTTGCAAGATGTGTGACCTTGGGAAAGTTGATTAAACATGCTGACCCTCAGTCTTCCACCCACAAAATGGGAATATCTACCTCATGACAATTGTAGTGAAAATCAAATGAGATAATGAATTACGGAACCTGGTGAGTGCTAGTGAGGACTACGTGGCAGATGATGTTTTCATTATTCATTCAGTAAACATTTCTTCAGAGTCTGCTCCATGCCAGGCACTATTCTGTACAGTGGAGAGTGGCTGAAGTCAGTGGGGTGCCAGAAACTCCTATCTGGGCCTCTGAGGCCTGGCTTCCAAATGGGAACAGAGCTAAAGAAGCACACGCATGCATGCAGATTGGGATGTGATCTGTGGACAGAGAGGAGAATCAAGCTCCTCAGTCTCTCTTTTCCGCCCTCTAATCCATCCTCCAAGCCACTGTGGCTGCCATGCAAGCCCATTCTCTTGCGTGAGGCTTTCAAGGCCTCTCTGATCTGGTCTCCAGTTTGTTTTCCATCACCTTCCCATCCATGCTATGCTCCAGCCAGAATGGGGGCTGCCACAGAACGTCTGGATTCTGAGGATGCACAGTGTACCAGGAGCCACACCAGGAACTACATGCATCCTTTCAACAATTTATGAGACAGGTACTATTATTAGCCCCATTTCACAGATGGTGAAGCTGTGGCTCAGAGATGTTAGGTAAAAGTCATTCAAGTAAGTTGGGGAGATGGGACTGGAATCTAGGTTTGTCTGAATCCAAGCCAGTGGTCTTAACTACTATTTTATATTGGTTTTCACTTTCTAACTCCAAATTACTCTTTCCAAATATGCTACAAACTTCTAAGCCTCTGCGCCTCCACTTGTGCTGTTCCCTCTGACTGGAATGCCTTCCCCCTCCTTCCCTCTGTACCTTCTTGATACATTTCATTCATCCTTCAATACCCGGTTCACGTATTACTGCCTCCTGGTACGTCCCGATAGATCTCACCATTCTCTCCCTGCTGCTCCCATACTTTTCATATATTCGATTTTAGCATCCACTCATTTACTCCACAAATATTTACTGACTACCTAATTTGTGCCAGGCACTGGGCTAGATGCTGGGAATCAACAAACTAGCCATTAAAGAAATTATTACACAAAAGCATCTTATATTTCATGCTAGTTATTGAGGCTGTGATCTCTATACCTTTAACTGCCAAGCACACACTAGGTATTCAGTCAATATCATGGATAAATGATAAACTAAGGCCAGCGTCTGTATCTCCTCCCGACTGTGTACTGATTCATTTTAGTTTCATGTCGGTACAATGCCTGACACACAGTAGGGGTTCGCTGTACACTTGCCAAATTGCAGAATGCTTTATGGACAGGAATTTGGAGTCAAAAGTCCACCGAATTCTACTGTACTCACCACGAAGGGTATGATTCCAGAGCTATCTTCTAATGGCCCAAACAGCATGCCCACTGTGGGTTCACTGCCCACGGCTGAGCAACAGTGGAACAAACACATGACCGGGAATGTGACAGGCCCAGGTCTGTCACTTTTTACAAATTTACTAAGCTTACTCATCCTCTCTGGATCTATTTTCCCATTAACAAATTGGTAATAAATAATATCTATGTATGTGAAAATGCTCAAAGAGGGTCTAGCCCAGAAATGGACACTAAATATAGGTTTAATTTCCTTTCTGTAAGCCCAAAATATTTCTCGATCTTTTAAAAACCTGTCCCTTTAATTTTTAAATCAATTAATTAATTTACATTTTATTTATCTTTATGTTTTAAACTTAAAATTCAACCTTTTTATTATGGAAAGTTTCAGTCATATACAAAAGCAGAGAGATTCATATAATGAACCTCCAAATACCTGCCATCCAACAATGAAGATTAGCTTCATGGCTAATCTTAAATCTTAAAATCTATGCCCTTTTAATAAACATAAAACTTTCACTTCCCTTTCTTCTACTTTCTCTCCAGATTCCAATGCCCCCCCCCCCCCAGGGATTTGTCGTTCCAGCAAAGAATTACAAGTTAACAAAATTAAGAGGCTTTGTCTTAGCAGAATCCCCAGCAGCATTTGTTCTGCTTTCCTTCTGCAGTCTGTATTACGGAATCAACAGGTTCTCTTCACCATCCACATAAAAATAAAATTTAGGGGCGCCTGGGTGGCTCAGTCGTTAAGCGTCTGCCTTCGGCTCAGGTCATGATCCCAGGGTCCTGGGATCGAGCCCTGCATCGGGCTCCCTGCTCAGCGGGAAGCCTGCTTCTCCCTCTCCCTCTGCCTGCCGCTCTGCCTACTTGTGCTCTCTCTGTCAATTAAACAAATTAAAAAAAACCCACAACACTAAATGTACTTGTTCAGGGTACACATGGGTTCCAGATGATGCTGAACTCCTTTGGAGCCATCAGGAAATCTCACTTCTGATGCTTCCCCGCGCCCCAATTCTCTTTCTGCCGGGTGATATGCTTACCTTGTACTCCCCATCCCCATGCAAATCTGCCAGCGCTGGAAAACACAAAAGGGCCATAAGCCAGGGTTTCCCAATCCTTGAGACTTCGCTACAGAACCGTCATTTGACTCCATTTCCTGGTCCCAGAGACTTACCCAGGCAGGAGGAAAAGGTGTGGATGTTGGCCGTGGGGTCGTAGTGTGCGTCCAGCCATTTCGAACTGGCCTCGTTGCTGGCAGAGAAGGGAAGAGTTGGCGGCTGAGTCCCAAGGGAGGGGAAGAAAACTTTGCGGGAGCTAGTCTCTGAGAGTGGGGTGTGTAGGGGGCTCTGAAATGGGGGTACGGACGTCTGGGGCCAAGTCCAGGCTCCACCATAAGCTCACTGAGTGACCTAGAGTCACTCACACACGCACATTCATTCACTCTTTGGGCCTCAGTTTCCCTGTTTGAACCCTCAGATCCCTTCAAGGACTGCCAGCGCTTTCTGAGAAGCGCAGGAGCCCAGATCCCGGGGCCAAGCCCCCCTCTTTACGTTTGTAGGAAAGGAGGGCTCGAGGACCCCGGCCTTCACCTCTCAGCTCTGCCGCTGTCGGAATCCGACGAAGACGCAGCAGCCATCTTTGCAGGCGTCGCCGTGGCAACCGGCTCCGGCCAGCTGCTGCGCAACGCCGAAAAGAGCCCGGGCTCGGGAAGCGTGCTGGGAAGAGCGCGTACAAAGGTTCCGGGCGCTCGGCCTTCCGGCCCGGGGCCAACAGGCCGCCATGCAGGATACGCTGGCCTTAGTTGGGTTTCTGCCTGCCGAGGCGCGATCCCTCATCCCAGCTCGTAGGATTTATCTTTGCTCCTTCCCAGCCGGAACCTCTGGGCCCTGCGATCTCTGGATTATTGGCAGGACCCTCTGGCCTGGAGAGCAGCCTTTCTAGCGTTTCTGAGGAGCAAAACTAATACCACACCCTCTTCCTCCTCATGGTTAACCCGGTTGAAAAGGGGCCATGTCGTTTCTTCCCATCTTATTCTAGAGGTCTGGGCTCAGAGAAACAAAGCACGGGGTTAAGAGATTAAATCCTAGGACTGACTGAAATTGAGAGTTTCCAGTTTTTAGGTTCCTGGAGTATTTTAAAATACAGGAAATGCCACAAAGGACTGTAAAAATTGTGCCACGTTCCTCCTTGTGGCTGTGCCTCGTTGTTTAGAGGTGATACCAAAATCCTGTTGTGGAGGGGAACCTAAAACTGACCTTCCTTCCCTTCCCCATCACCCTGCTGGGAGCAAATGAGAAATGTGGCAGAGGCAAGGATTCACACAAATCGCAAAGATGGTGGTGATTTCTTATGTTTATTTTCTGGTTATAAAAGTAATACATGAAGAGCACTGGATTGGGAGAGGCTTTGAGTCCTGTAGCATCTAGATAGGTCACTTCTCAGAACTTCCATTCCCTTACCTGGGAAGCAGGATAAGGAGCCGGGCCTTGCCCACTCTACCAAGGGCAGAGCAGATCAAATGAGATAACACAGGAGAAGCACTCGGTAAATTGGAAAGTGCCGACAAATGGAAGGGGTTAGCGTCACCACCCTCGGCTGAGGTAGCACCAAGGTCCGAGCTCCTGCTCCTCCCCTGGCACACACAGGAAGGGG
This sequence comes from Phoca vitulina, assembly GCF_004348235.1. NCBI lineage: Eukaryota > Metazoa > Chordata > Mammalia > Carnivora > Phocidae > Phoca > Phoca vitulina. Next base: position 32,463,139 of record NW_022589719.1, on the reverse strand, counting down.
GGGGCCACTGGCAGCCCTGGTTTGATGGAGCTGGGGGAGGAGCCGCATAAATCTGTCTCAAGCCTGGCCAGATGGGGCCTCACTGGGGGACTTCCAGAACCGGGCATCAGCTGTGGCCAGCTGGGTGAGGACCTCCTCCAACTCGGGCCCATCCTCTGGGAAGCGCTCGGAGAAGGATCGGATGAGGCCAGCAGCCGAGGCCTCATACTCGAGAAGCTGAACTTCTGAGCCTGGGGAGACAGAGAAAAAGCAGCAGGAAAAGGTTTTAATAGGAAGCAGAGAATCACAATCATAATCATAGGAGCAGGTAGCTCTTCCTGAGCTCTTATCTTGTGCCAAAAATTGTATTCAGTGTTTTATCATTTAATTTAATCAATAACTCTATGAAGAAGGAAGCATTAAAGGGGGAGGATTCAATGAACTGTTGCATTCATTCATTCATTCATTCATTCACTTAATAAGTATATACTCTGGTGCCATGTTAGGTTAAACACACAGTCCTCGGGCCCCAGGAGCTTACAGTCCAACAATTGCGTTATCTCTATCTACTGTGGGACCTTGGGCAAGTTTCACAACCTCACTAAGCCTCATTTTCCTCACCTATAAAGTGGGGGTGAGCACAGTACCCACAGTGATTAGATACAATAATGCCCTGAGTGAATTCTCAAGTGCTAGCTATCACTAGCATCATTATCTCGAGCACCCAGCAGAGCCAAAAGGGTACCAGTTTAACTCATGGGCTGTTCCAAGGGTCCCTTGAATACTCACGGGAAGCATTTCCCTCTAACATACTTCCACTGCTCTACCCACTCACAGAGCCTTGTTGTGCTCTGTGGCACTGTGGGGTGTATTTAGCTAAGAGCACAGGCTTTGGGTTCAGACAGCACACGTTCAAATCCTGGTTCTGCCACCCACTAACTGTTGACCTCAGGCAAATACATGGCCCCTCAGTGTCTCAGTTTCCAGCTGAAAAATGGGGGCAATAACTTCCCCCTGGGGTTGTTGGGAGTTAATCCATGCAAAGTTTTACCCAGTGACTGGCACATAAAAGTCCTCCAAAGTTACTCATCATCTTTACCATCATCACCATCATCACCACCACCATACCTTTGAAAACCCCACCTGCTCTTCAGGCTTAGTTTAACCACTTCCTCCTCAGAACCTTCCCTGATTCCCTCAAAGGGGAATGTGGTCTTCCCTTCTCTAAGTGTTCTGACCACCGTTTGGGCCTCTTGGGTGCTTATTAATGCTCCCTGGGTGTGATCATTTCTCCCTAGGTCATATTCCTAATGGACTGCGGACTACTTGAGGCAAAGGCCTGGGTCTGATTCACTTCTCCATCCCCAAGGGCCCGCACAGGGCTGGACAATCAAAGCAATGATGTTGTAATGAGCACTTACGATGTGTCTGGCATGATTTGTCCATTTACTCATTTGACATGCATTGAGCAGCTCCTGTGCCAGGCCCTATGCTAGCTACTTGCTGCTCATGTGGAAGCAAGGCAGACGGGAAAATAGCAGAGTGACAGTGCGTGAAGGGATTGCTTTAGGTTGAGGGGTCAGGGACAGCCTCTCCCAGGAGGTGTCATTTAACAGAGACCAAAATGACAGGAAGGACCAACCAAAGATTGGGGGAGGGCTGTGCCCAGCAGAGGAGACAGTGAGTGCAAAGGCTATGGGAGTGGGGCGAGCTCAGGGTGTTGGAGAAATGGAAAGGCCATGAGCCTGGAGGCCAGTGAGCCAGGAGGGGTCCCTGAGGCCTGGCAGGGGTCGGGGCCAAATCCCCTGGGCCTCTGGAGTGCAACATAAAGAGTTGGAAATAAGCCTTTCAAATGTGTTTTCCTTGCCAGTAGGAGGTAATTATTTCATTTAACCTTCACAACTGCCCGTGACTGTGGGAGTGAGGAGCGCCCTTAATCTGACTCTAGGCCCCTCCGGTAAAGAGCTGTAAGCCTTGAATGATTCCGTCTCTGTGCCTCAGTTTTCTTAACTGTAAAATGTAAACTGTAACTACCTCATTGGGTTATGGTGAGGATTCATTTTATTCTATTTTATTTTTGTAAGTGCGCTCTATGCCCAATGTGGGGCTTGAACTCACGACCCCAAGATCAAGAGTCACATGCTCTGCTGCCTGAGCCAGCCAGGCGCCCCTGTCGGGAGGATTTAAAGAGTGAAGCCATGGAAAGCAGTAAGAGCTTGAAGGAAGTAGCTAATTGTCAGCACACAATCCACACTGGCTTTATGGATGAAGACAAGGTCACGGAGCAGCTGCCTGGCACCTCCTCTGCTCAGGTACCTCACGTGACGGGCGTCAGCAAAGATGGGTCAGGAGGTGAGAGGAAAGTGAACGCAGCACAGGCCTCTAATACAACAGGTGACAGTGCAGCGGAGACAGGGTCAAGGCTTTTGGAAACAGAGTCATCACTTGAGAAGGGAGGGGGCCATGGGGCTGCTGATCTCTCTCCCGGGCTCTGCAGTCACATTGTCCCTTGGGTTCCACCAGCCTGCTGGGTTCCAACTCATGCCTGCCCCTCACCTTGTCCCCAGGCACCGACAGGCCTGATCCTCCAGGAACGTGCCTGGCCTCCCTGTAAGCCTGGGGTCTGTTTGTTCCACTAGCCCCTGCTCTGTGGGCCTTCTGGAAACCTCTGGTTGCTGTCTTTTTTTTTTTTTTTAAGATTTTATCTATTTATTTGACAGAGAGAGACACAGCAAGAGAGGGAACACAAGCAGGGGGAGTGGGAGGGGGAGAATCAGGCTTTCCGCGGAGCCCGATGCGGGGGGCTTGATCCCAGGACCCTGAGCGTCTGCTCAATGACTGAGCCACCCAGGCGCCCCTGGTTGCTGTCTTACAAGCAGCACAGCCCTGCATGTGTGGGGTGGTGGTAACAGATGCCAAGGTTTGGGGCCTAGGGTTTGGCATGGGGAAGCCTGGGGCAGGGAGGGAGAGAGGCAGGAGTCACCCCAGGTAGCCCTTCCTGAGCCCAGGGATGGGTTCCAGGCCTCTGTCCATCAAAGAGGGCTCGGAGTCCATTACCTTCAAGGCGAGTGTTGGGCTGAACGATGAGCTTCCTAGATTCCTTGCGGAGTAGCACTGTGTCCCTGAGGGTGAGGAAGCACTCAGGGGACGCATCAGTGACCGCTGCGTACCCCTCATACAGGGCCCGGCCTCCAGCCACATCTCCTGTGGACTTCAACACCTGTGGGAAGGCAGAAAGAATTAGTGCCTATGATGGGCACCCCTCATGCCTCCATGGGGCTTTGCCAGGGGCCCCAGCCGGTTGTGCTCACCCTGGATGGTATCTGCTCTCTCACCGTGTTACTGTGCTGAATACAGGAGAAATACAGATCAAGGGCTTAGCTGATAATAAGTGCCTAGTAAAGTGAAGCTAATGTTTCTCATTTGGTTGTCTCATTTGAACTGGAGACAGAGAAAGCATTACCATCATCCTCTTTAAAAAAAAAATGATTTCACACATACAAAATATATAGTATATACATATTAGGTTATAATAATAGGTTATAAAGAATATAACACATAGGTTATAAAAAACAATAAGACACCCATATAACTAGCACCCAGCTTAAGAGTTAGTTCCTTCCTTTTTTAAATTAAAAAAATTTTTTTTAATTTTTATTTTTTTAATTAAGTAGGCTCCATGCCCAATGTGGGGCTTGAACTCACAACACTGACATCAAGAGTTGCATGCTTGGGGCACCTGGGTGGCTCAGTCAGTTGAACCTCTGCCTTCAGCTCAGGTCATGATCCTGGAGTCCCAAGATCGAGCCCTGCATCAGGCTCCCAGCTCAGCGGGGAGTCTGCTTCTCCCTCTGCCCCTCACCCCTCTCTCTCTCTCAAATAAATAAAATCTTTTTTTTTTTTTTTTAAGATTTTTTATTTATTTATTTGACAGAGAGATATAAGAGCACAAGCAGAGGGAATGGCAGAGGGAGAGGGAGAAGCAGACTTCCTGCTGAGCAGGGAGCCCGATGTGGGACTCGATCCCAGGACCCTGGGATCATGACCTGAGCCGAAGGCAGACGCTTAACCATCTGAGCCACCCAGGCGCCCTAAAATCTTTTTTTTTTTTTAAAGATTTTATTTATTTATTTGAGAGAGAGGGAGAGGGAAAAAGCAGGGGTGGAAGGGTAGAGGGGGAGAGAGAGAGAGAAGGAGACTCCCCGCTGAGCAGGGAACCAGACGTGGGACTTGATCCCAGGATCCTGGGATTATGACCTGAGCTGAAGGCAGATGCCCAACCGACTGAGCCACCCAAGCGCCCCTCAAATAAATAAAATCTTAAAAAAAAAAAAAAAAAAAAGACTCGCATGCCCTACTAACTGAGCCAGCCAAGCACCCCAAGTTAGCTCCTCCCTTGACTGCATCCCGGGGCTTCCTGTCTGAGGAAATAAATAGTCCTCGATTCTGTGCTTATCATTCCCTTATGTTCCCTGAATTCTGCTCTGGACCACGTTATTTTAACTTTTGCTTGTGTCCTGTGATTTGCTTTTTCCGCTTGAGGTATATGTGAGATTCGTCTGTGTTCGGGCATGCAACCATAGTTCACCCTTCTCACTGCTGTCCACTGTTCCACTTAGAAACACCCCACAGGTGAATCCCTTCCCATGATGGGGGCAGCTTGTGCTGTCTGCCATTCAGCATCGCCATGGACACCCTGCGCGCCTCCTGATGGACAGAAGGACGAGATGCAGGTTTCCCCGGGAGAATCAATGGTCTGGCGGTCAGGTGAATGCTCCACCTTAGACAAGCCCACATTGCTCTCCAAAGTTGTTGCACCAGCTGACATTCCCGGAGGCAGTGCTGGCAGTCCTCACCGCTCTGTATGCCAGGTGGTGTTGGCAGTTTTCCATTTTTGCCAAGCTGGTGGGTATAAAGCTCATGTGGTTTAAGCTGTGCTTTCCTGATTGCTCAAGAGGCTGAACGTCTTCCCACAAGTTGATGTGTTATTCATTTTCCTCTTCGGTTCATGAGTTTTGCTTATTTTCCTGCAGGGTTGTCTTTTCTTCCTGTTTTTTTTTCTTTTTGAGTTCTTTATATATTAAGTACTAACCTTTTGTTCACACATTATGTGGTAAATACCCTATCTTAGCTTAAGACTTCTCTTCTCACATTCTTTATGGTAACTTTTGATGAATAAAAGCTATTTTTATTTGTATTTTTAATTTTATTTATTTATTTATTTATAAAAGACTTTCTTTTTAAGTAACCTCTACACCCAATGTGGGGCTTGAACTTAACAACCCCGAGATCATGAGTCACGTGCTCTACCGATTGAGCCAGCCAGGCGGCCCCCCAAAAAGCTATTTTTGATGTAGTTAAAGGAACCGATCTTTTCCTTGATGGCTAGTGCTTCTTGTGCTTAGAGAAATTTTCCTTCACTCTGAGGTCATAAAGATATTCTTCTCTGTCGGGCACCTGGGTGGCTCAGTTGGTTGGGCGACTGCCTTCGGCTCAGGTCATGATCCTAGAGTCCCGGGATCGAGTTCCGCATCGGGCTCCCTGCTCAGCAGGGAGTCTGCTTCTCCCTCTGACCCTCTTCCCTCTCGTGCTCTCTATCTCTCATTCTCTCTCTCTCAAATAAATAAATAAAATCTTAAAAAAAAAAAAAAAGATATTCTTCTCTGTTAAAAATTTTGCCTTTTCTATGTAAGCTGTTGATCCTGGGATTGACTTTGTGTATGGTAGAAGGTAGAAATCCAGTTCGTCTCAGCATGGCTTATTAAATGGTCCCTCCCTCTCTAGTGGTCTGCAGTGTCCCTTCTGTCACATACCAGAGTCAATGCTGATTCTTGGCTCTGTTCCACTGGTCAATTTGTCTATTCCTGCCCCAGGGCTACACTGAACTTAATTATCTTAGAATAAATTTTGGTATCTGGTGGAATGAGTCCCCCAGCTCGTTTTGCCTCAGGAGTGTCTTGGTTCTTACTGGTGCTCCTTTAGGCTTCTGTCTAAATTTCACAATCAGAGCACCTGCGTGGCTCAGTCAGTTGAGTGTCCAACTCTCGACATCGGCTCAGGTCATAATCTCAGGGTTGTGAGATCCAGCCCTGCACGGGGCTCCACACTCAGTGGGGAGTCTGCTTGGGATTCTCTCTCTCCCTCTGCACCTCCCCCCTACTCTTGCACACTCTTAAACTATAAATAAACAAATAAATAAATAATAAATTTCACAATCAGCTTGTCAAGTTCCATGAAAAACCCTCTTAGGACTTTTTTCTTTTAAGACTTTATTTATTTTGAGAGAGCAGAATGAGCAAGAGAGAGCACATGAGTCGGGGGGTGAGGTAGGGGCAAAGGGAGAGGGAGAAGCAGGCTCTCCTCTGGACCGGCAACAGGATCCCAGAACCGTGGGATCATGACCTAAGCCAAAGGCAGATGCTTAACCGACTGAGCCAACCAGGCGCCCCCCTCCTGGGACTTTATTCAACCTTGTGAAACTTTTATTGATTTCATCGGTTTGTTTGTAGATTCTTTTGACTTGCCTAGTCATATAATCTGCAACACGAAGAGTTTTATTTCTGCCTAATGCCTAAACTTTACATTTTTTATCTTGTTTCCTTTCAAAAGCTAAGCCCTTCAGCAAACTGTCGATCAGAAGTGGAAATAGGGAGCATTTTTGTCTTTTTTCTGATTTTAAAGGGAATGTTTTAGTGTTTGAACAGACAGTTACTGTACTTTCAATTTCTGAGACATTCTTCATCAGTTAAGAAAATTCTTTTTGGGGTGCCTGGGTGGCTCAGTCAGTTGAGTGTCTGATTCTTGGTTTTCGCTCAGGTCATGATCTCGGGGTCATGGAATTGAGACCCGAGACTCTGCACTCCACTCAGCGGGGATTCTGCTTCTCTCCTTTTCCCTCTCCTGCTGCCCCTTCCCCATCTTTACTTTTTTTTTAAAGGTTTATTTATTTTTATTTATTTTTAATTTATTTTTGAGAGAGAGAGAGAGAGAGCAAGCACAAATGGGTAGAGGGGCAGAGGGAAAAGCAGACTCCTCAATGAGCAGGGAGCCCTATGTGGGACTCGATCCCAGGACCCTGGGATCATGACCTGAGCTGAAGGCAGCCACTTAACGGACTGAGCCACCCAGGTGTCCAATTTATTTTATTTTAGAGAGAGTGTGAGTGAGCACAAGCAGGAAGGGCAGAGGGAGAGGGAGAGAGAATCTTAAGCAGACTCCAAACTTAGTGTGGATTGTGATGCGGGGGTTCAACCTCAGGACCATGAGATCAGGACCTGAGCCAAAACTAAGAGTCCAGCACTTAACCAACTGAGCCACCCAGGGGCCCCTCAAATAAATAAATCTTTAAAAAAAAATTCTTTTCAATTCTGAGTTTTCAAAAAAGTTCTTATCATAATGGATATAAATGACTTTCAAGAGCTTTTTAAAAATCTATTGAGATGATCATGGTTTTTCTCTTTTAATCTGTTAATATGGTTATTTTCAAAAATATATTTTCTAATGTTAGATAAACCTTGCATTTCTGGGATAAACCCACGTTGGTATGTTCTGGATTTGGTCTGCGAGGATTTTGTTTAGAATTTTGGCATTTATATTTTTCCTTTCTGGAACTATCTTTGATTTTGGTATCCAGGTCAAACTAGCATAATAAAATGAGGTGGAGAATATTCTCTCTTCTTCTATTACCTGGAAGAGTTTATGTAAAATTGATACCGTCTGTTACTTGAATATTCTGAAAGATTCACCTTTAAAACTCTGTAGGCTTAGTATTTTTTGTATGAAGACTTTAGATCATTGATTTAATTTTTTTTTATTTTTTAAAGATTTTATTTATTTGACAGAGAGAGACACAGCGAGAGAGGGAACACAAGCAGAGGGAGTGGCAGAGGGAGAAGCAGGCTTCCTGCTGAGCAGGGAGCCCGATGCGGGGCTTGATCCCAGGACCCCGGGATCATGACCTGAGCCGAAGGCAGACACTTAACGACTGAGCCACCCAGTCGCCCCCACTGATTTAATTTCTATAATGGCTATAGACTGGTCAAGTCATCTATTCATGAGTGGACTTTAACAAGTTTTATTTTTCTCAGGAGTTGTCCAGTTCACCAAAGTTGTGAATTTTATTGCCATAAGTTACTGTTATATTTGTAGTTATGTGCCCTTTAAGTTTCTACTCTTATTTGTGCCTTCACTCTTTTTTTCTTGACAAATCTTGTCAGATGTTTGTCAGTTTCATTATCTTTTCAAAAACCAACTTTGGGCTTTTTGGTCTTCTCTATACTTCTATTTCAGCTCCTGTGTGTCAACTAGTATATTTGTAATTTTCCTCCTTCTATTTTCTTTTTGTTTTTTTAAGTTAGGCTCCTTGCCCAGCGTGGAGCCCAACACAGGGCTAGAACTCACAACCCCAAGGTCAAGACCTGAGCTGAGATCAAGAGGCAGTCCCTTAACCAACTGAACCACCCAGGCACCCCTCCTCCTTCTATTTTCTACTTAATTTCCTTCTCTTTCCTGAATTCTTAAACTTGATGAATTTATGAATTGGGCCTTTAATCAGCTCTAGGAAATTCTCAGCCATTATCTCCTTTAATATATGCCTTTTCCCACCTTCTCACTCTCCTTTCATTTGGAGCTTTGTTTACGTACCTTAGACCTTTCCACACCGTCCCCCACGACTCTTCACTTCTCTTAAATTTTCTATCTTGGTCTCTGTGCTACATACCGTATATTTTCTTTTATCTTTAGCTGGATCTCAAACCTGTTTATCCTGCCTATTTTTAGTTTCAGTGGTGTTACAGTTTATTTCTGGGAGTTCCATCTGGTTCTTTTCCAAATATCTGACATTTTGTGGGTCTGATCCTTACTTGTACTGATTTGAAGGTGGCAAAGTAGGACTCCTACTATGGCTTCCTCCAGGTAAGACCCAGGGTTATAAGGATTCTCCAGGGGATGGGGGGGAAACTCCAGAGGGACAGTTAAAGAGAACATCTCTTCCTTCTCTCTTCCCAATAGTACTGAGCACACAGAAAGTAGCGGAGACACATTCATCAAGCCGACACATTAGATCCCACCAGCTTAAACCAGACAGCTGGTAACATCAATGCCAATGGGAGGCAGGACAGATAATAGGGAGGAGGCTGGCAAACTGGAGAGTCATGCCATGTCCAAATGCCCAAATGTGGTGGCTACTGCTCAGTTTCAGCCAGTTGTTTACATGGGATTTGAGCCTATTAATGCCAGTCCTTCCAAGAAGCCAGAAATACAGATTTACACCCAACCCTGCCAATTTTCACAATACAATGTGGGCCAAAATGGCCCATGTTTGTGACGCTGGCAGAAGCCTCTCCTTGTAGAAATGCCTTCATCTTCCCTACTTGCTACTTGCTGTCTCGTTGCTGTGCTCTTGGCTTTTGCTAGGGGGCTGGTAAGACGAACAGCCACACCAACAATGCTTCCATATTCCGTATCTTCTATAAAAAAGCTATTGCTGAGGTGACTGTCCTGCTGAATGACTCCTCTCGTACAGAGACCCAACTGGTTCACTCCCTAGAATGGAACATTCTGTGCTTGTTCAATACTAAGTCACAGTTCAATATTGGACTAGGATTTGGCAGATTTGATTCCTTCATCTAGTGACTTATTATCATTAACAAACTAGAATAATTCAAGATAGATAGAAAAGTTGCAAAGATAGAACAGAGAGTTTGTCTATGCCCCTTGTCCAGTTTCTCCTGTTAACACTGTACAAAATTGGTACATTACTATCAACTAAACTCTAGGCATTTTTAGATTTCACTAGTTGTCCCATTAATGACCTTTTTTCTATTCCAGATCTAAGACCCATATTGCATTTTGCATCTACTGATTTTTTTTTTAAGATTTTATTTATTTATTTGAGAGAGATAGAGTGTGCATGAACAGGGCGAGGAGCAGAGCGAAAGGGACAGGGAGAGAATCTCCAGCAGACTCCATGCTGAGTGCAGAGCCCGATGCGAGGTTCGATCCCAGGACCCTGAGATTATGACCTGAGCTGAAATCAAGAGTCGGACACTTAGCCGACTGAGCCCCCCAGGTGCCCCCTACTGATATTTTTTTTTTTTAAGATTTTATTTATTTATTTGTTTGACAGAGAGAGACACAGGGAGAGAGGGAACACAAGCAGGGGGAGTGGGAGAGGGAGAAGCATGGACCCTGGGACCATGACCTGAGCCAAAGGCAGACGCTTAACGACTGAGCCACCCAGGCACCACTACTGATTTTTTTTTTTAAGATTTTATTTATCTGAGGGGCTCCTGGGTGGCTCAGTCGTTAAGCGTCTGCCTTCGGCTCAGGTCATGGTCCCAGGGTCCTGGGATCGAGCCCCGCATCGGGCTCCCTGCTCCGCGGGAAGCCTGCTTCTCCCTCTCCCACTCCCCCTGCTTGTGTTTCCTCTCTCGCTGTGTCTCTCTCTGTCAAATAAATAAATAAAATGTTAAAAAAAATAAAATAAACAACACACCCTGGGATCATGACCTGAGCTGAAGGCAGATGCTCAACCTACTGAGTCACCCAGGTGCCCCTGATTTTTAATTTTTTTTTTTTTTTTTTAAAGATTTTATTTATTTATTTGAGAGAGAGAGAGCATGAGAGGGGGAGGGCCAGAGGGAGAAGTAGACTCCCCGCTGAGCAGGGAACCCGATGTGGGACTCGATCCCGGGACTCCAGGATCATGACCTGAGCCGAAGGCAGTCGCTTAACCAACTGAGCCACCCAGGCGCCCCTGATTTTTAATTTCTAATTTTATTGTATTTTAATGGCCAAACACATATCTTTTATTAAAAAGTGCCTTAAATCCTTTCTGGAAATAGGTGGGAGTATAATCATGGAGGTATTTGCTGAACTGAAGGCTGGGCCTTTTATCAGTTGAAAAAGCTGGCAGGACCCAGTTCCACTGGAAGGTACTGCAGTGAAGAGTGGGCCTTGAGTGGTTCTCAAACTTTGCTGAATGTCAGACTCACCTGGCAGGCAGGTAAACATGCAGATTCCTGGGTCCTGCTCTCACAGTTTCTGAATCAGGTCTGGGGTGGTGCCCAGGAATCTGCATTTGGAGGCTGCTTCTGGGTGATGCTGATGCTGCTAGTCCGTGGACCACACTTAATGTCACACGGGCTTGGATTCACAACATTCTATTTGCTCAGTATGTCGTGTCATTTGCTGTCTGCCAGGTGAGGTAGGCAATGTATCCCATTTAACAGATGAGAAAAGTGGGGCCCAGCAAGGCAGAGTATGTTGCCCCAATTACGTGGCTGGTTAATACTGACATCAGAACCCCAAACGGTCCCGACTCTAAGCATCCCTACGTGGGAGGGAAGCCAAGGCCATGCTGACCACTGTCCTTCACCTACTAAGCTCCAGGCTTCCTTCTGTCCCTCAACCCACAAAGCTCAGTCCAGTCCCCAAACCAGACTTTGTGCTTTGTTTCTTCTGCTCTCAGACCTTTTCATAGCTGGTTCCTGCCTGGCACTCAAATTTCAGCTTAAACGCCATCTCCTCCAAGAAGCCTTCCCTGACCACCCAGGCTAAGGAAGCTCTGCATTCCTTTCCCCTCCAATTTCACTTGCTATCGTATCACCAAGTTTTATTGTCTTTACAGCTCTCGTCTCATTTGCTTATTGTTTACATGTTCGCTACAACATAAGAAACTGCTTACAACTTATGCTCAGTGCCTGGCATATGGTAACACTCAGTATACACACTTGTCTGATGAATGAATGAATGAATGAATGAACGAACGAACAAACAAAAGGATGATCAGAAGGCTACGAGGCAGTACTAGAGGGGAGGAGACAGGGTGAGGCTGGAAGGCAAGAGGGCTCCGCTTACCTGAAGTTTCCTCAGGAACCGCTCCAGGGCGGGCTTGCCCACAGGCCGGATCTTGTTGCGGTCAAGGCGGACCCGGGCATCTGGGCGCCCATCAGCGCCTGTGGTGGGAGTGACAGTAACGAGTCCCTCGCCAGCCTCCAGCAAGACCCTCAGGATCACAAACCGGGCCTGCATGTGGGCCTGCCGGAGCCAAGAAGAAAGGAATTATTTACATCCCTGAGATAAGACATATCAAAAGCTTGGTCCAAAGCCTCATACACAGTATGTGCTCATTAATTGTCAGTTATTCTTACCCCTTCATTCTCCCTCACCCCTGTGGGTCTTTTTCTGCCTATTCCTCTCCCCTTAAATGTATCCTCCCCTCTCTGCTCTTAAGGGAAGGCAGGCTGCCCTGGGAAACAGGAAGGCCATTTCCAGGCAGGTCCCAGAGCCCTGTGCCCCCCTTGCCAACCACCATGCCCTTTGCTGCTCCAGACCCCACCCTGATGATAGCAGATACCCCCAGGGGTCCCCCACAATCCAGGTCACCAAGCACTTTCTCTTCTACAATCTTGTTTGCATTCAACAGTGGGACCAAGTGGGCATCATGAACCCCAGTTTACAGATGACAAAACAGAGGCCCAGAGAGGTGAAGTGACTTGCTCAGGGTCACACAGCTATTAAGGGAGATCAAGGACTCAGACCTAAGTTTCCTGACTCTAAAACGTGTATTCTTCTGATGACATAAGATTGCCTCCTCGAAACAGACTTGTATGACTTTTAAGAACATTCCTGTTGTTTACCCTATTTCCAAAGTACATCTCATAACTGAGCAGCCTAGCCTAACAGCTCTGGAGATAGACTGCTTGGATTTGAATCCTGGCTCTGCTACTTAACAGCAAGTTACTTAATGTCTTTGTGCCTCAATTTCCTCATCTCTAAAATGAGAGTAATAATAGCACCTACCTCCTGAGGTTGACGTGGGGAACAAAGAGTTAATTCAGATAAAGTGCTTAGAACTGTGTGTTGCAGAGTTAAGTCTGACGCAAGTCAGCTATTAGCAGTCATATAAAATCACCTCATCTGATTTCGCCCTCAGAGGTGGGCAGGGAGATTATTATTCCCATTGCACAGACAGGGACACTGAGGCTCACAACAGTGTGACTTACCCCCATAAGCAGTGGAGTCTGGGATTAAACCCACTTCAGGTGCCTCTTAGGTAGATAAGGTTGTCCCATCCTTACACCTAGAATCCTGACCTTGGCCCCCCCTGCAGGCCTCCCCCTGCCGGCTCTCTGCTGGCTCCCACCTGTCTCCAGCTGGAGGCCTCAGGGGTGTAAAACTCCAGAGCAAGCAGCCCAGCCCGAACCATGTTGAGCCAGTTCACATAGATCACATCTTCTGCATCAGCCCCCTCGAAGCCAAAGATCCTGGGGGAGGGACAGGGAGGTGGCAGGGGCAGTCAGAGGCTGCCTGGGTCCTGACCCCCGCCAGGACGCCCTCTGTCCACAGGGAGGCCCACCCCCCATGCCTGTTGCCCGTACTCCAGAACTTGGGGGTTGAGGCAGAGGTAGAGGCCCACACTTTCAGCCCGGCATTCTTCGTAGCTAGAGGCGATGGTGCTGAACTTGCTGTCCCAGGTCTCCCCGCTCCGGTACCAGCTCTGAATCTGGGAGGGGAAGCCCGGGAAGTAGGCTTAGGAGTAGCTGCCACCCCAGCATGCCCAGCCCCCCAGCACCTGGGGGCTCCGCCGAGGCCACCCTCACCTGCTCCCCCGTCTCTGGGTTGATCACTGTCTCCTGGTCAAAGTTAAATGCTCCTTTCTCATCCTGCAGAAGGGTCAGGACATAGGGCAAGTGAGGGAAAGGTGCCTCTGCCCCAGCCCAGTGCTTCAGCCCAGGGATTTGAGCGCCATCCTCGTGCTGCCGCCTCCAAACCAGAGTCCTCTGACCCTGGCTGCCCTCTCAGAGCCCCCAGCACGTGAAAACCCAGACCCAGGATCTCTGGACCCCAGATATGTGCCAGTGGATGGGCTAGAAAGCTGGGATGCTGCTCCCCTACGCGCTTCCCAGGCCCTCTCCCCATGCTGGCAGAGGCCACAGCCCGTGATTCTCTACCTCCAATAAGCATCAGCCTTGCGATCCACTCCACGTGCCAAGTGTCTTTCATGCTCCATCCATTTATTCCTCACAACCACGTCCCCCCAGGAAGGTTCTATTACCTCACTTCACAGAGGAGGAAAATGAAGTCCAGAGACTATGAGCCCCAACGTGGAATCAGAGCACATAACCTCCACGCACACTATCTCTTTACAGTAAACCCGTTTCCAGAGGGCCTACTGTGTCAGGCAAGCCCTAGGGCTTTGCTTTTATTCCTCATGATGGCCGATATGGTAGGAGTCAGGGTCCCTGTTTCACAGATGGGCCAACTGAGGCTCAGTAAGGAGAACTGACTTGTGCAAGGACACAGAGTGGCCACATTTGTCCCCATTTCCCTGTGACTTCAAAGCTTGGACAAGGACAGTTTGCCAGGCTGCTGCCCCCATTAGCTGCTCTCTGAATCGTCCTGACCTCCAGCCCCTCCTGATTCAGTGACGTGCCCCACCTCACAGGGAGCAGACCCAAACCAGAACCCCGCTCTCTCTGATGCCCTGGCCCTACACCCCCCCAACCCCCCGCTCCCCGCTGGTCATCTCGTCTGTGCAGCTCCATGCTAGGGGTCCATCATGGGCTCTCCTCAGCCTGGCAGAAAGGCTGTCTGTCTTCTTTGTATCCCCTGAGTGGGTGTCCCAGGGGCTCCAGCCACTCTGACTGGCTGGCAGGAAGGGGCTGCTCTTGCAAGAAGTGACTCACTCCCTGTTAATACCTGGAAAGGTACAGGTTCTAGGGAACGGTAGTCCAAAGACAGACCATGCTGCAGCCTCAGGACTGGGAGCCTGCAGAGACTGCGCCTCACAGCCTCCCTGTCCCTGGGCTGTCGGAGTCCCACCTCCAAGGCAGGCTTCCTTGGCCTGAGCCAAGCCACTCCTCCTGTGAAGGAGACCTCAGCTGGACTGTCCTGAGGGCCCTGCACCCTTGGGGCTCCTGGGACATCTCGGGGGAGGGTGAGATAGGAACTTCCCTCCTTTAGGGGCCATTTTCCCCACCTAAGCCAAAGCCCGTGAGGACAAAGACGGAAGCAGCGTCACCCTGGTGGGGTTGATCGTGGGGGAGGCGAGCTGCGGGCGCGTTCTCACCTGCACGAAGAGCTTGCCGCTGCCGTGGCCCAGCAGCTCGTGCAGTCCCACCTGCACATCAAAGGAGGGCCCCTTCCAGCGGATGTACAGGTCCTGCCGAGACAAGCAGAGGCCCATGCCGCCTGCAGCCCCACCACAGCCACACGGCCTGCTGATGCCCCTGCTGCCAAACCGAGGGCCTGTAGCCTCCTTCCTGCCGGGCTCCACGGGGGCCCCCGCGCGGCCCATCCCATCCTTACAACAACCTGGAGGAAGGGACTGCCTCCACAGTTTGACATGTGAGCAAACAGGCCAAGTCTCAGGGCCACCGGGCTGGCAGCCGTGCTCTTTCCTCTCCCTGCGCTGGGCCCTCCACCTTCTTGTGTCAGCCGTCAGGCCAGGCCCGCCCCAAACCCTCGGGCGGCTGGTGCCCACCTTGTCCTCCTCCTCCAGGAAGGTCAGCTTCTCCCGCTGCGTGGCGTAGGCCACAGCCAGGACGTTCCCCAGTGACACATTCTTGAAGCCATCCGTCTGCCTCAGGTCGTCATCTGGAGAAGGTAGGGAGGGAACCAGGGAGAAGGGGCAAACATCAAGGGCCACAGATAAGGAGTCTAGACAAGAGGACCAGGCTGGGATGGAGAACGGAGCGGGGCATGGGGCCAGGGCAACTGTGTGCAGGGGGAGGGGCGACTCAGGGGACACTGTTGCAGCTTGAGGAAGCTCACAGTTGGGGATGTTGATGCCAGCAGGGATGCCAGAGCCAGAGAAGGTGAGAACATCCAGGGAGGTGAAGTCGGGGGTGAGGAACTTGTCCTTCTCGAAGGTCGGGGGCCAGGGCAGTTCCTTCAGCAGCTGTTCTGCACTTGCCACCAGGCACTCAAACTTGGCACTCATGGCCTTGTTCACCATGGCCACAAAGCCTGTAGGGAGAGAGGTGGGCTGTGGGCTGGCAGGGTTTGGGAGGGGTCCCGTACCCCACTCAACTCCGTGACCCCTCTGGCCATCATGCAGGTACCACATGTCTGCTGTGTGCAGTACCCTTTGCGGGCCAGTGGGGAGAAGAGGGACCCAGGCCTGGTCTCGTCTTTGTGGAGGTCACTGGGGTGGGTGGGATATAGAGGCGGCTTCACTGGGTAACATCTGAGATGGATCTTAAAGGAGATGGCAGGGAGCACATAGAGGGTGGTGGGTAAAGATCAGATTCCCAGTGGAAGGGACTGCAAGAGCAAAAAACATGTTCTTTTGGGGGCAACTGAACTGTCCTGCAAGGCTAGAGCGTCCGGCTTATGAGGTGATGACTGAGGCAGTATACTATGCAGGAGGCCTGGGACTGATCCTTTTAGGTTTAATGCGGTTGGAGATCCTAGCTTCTGTTTCTGTTTCCAAAGTTGCACTCCGTAACATGTAGTTTCTATGAGAGCCTTCATAAAGAAAGAGCTTCCTGGTCAAATAAGTTTGGATAATACTATTTGCTCTATCTCTAACTTCTTAGAGATTCTTTTTTTTTTTTAAAGATTTTATTATTTGAGAGAGAGAGAGAATGAGAGACAGAGAGCATGAGAAGGAAGAGGGTCAGAGGGAGAAGCAGACCCCCCGCTGAGCAGGGAGCCCGATGTGGGACTCGATCCCTGGACTCCAGGATCATGACCTGAGCCGAAGGCTAACTTCTTAGAGATTCTTAATGTACATTTGCATATTAGAGGTACTGAAGAGTCCTGCAGGCAAGACCCCTTACTGCTTAGAACTGAACCCTTCTTGGTGTAATTCCTGTGAACCCTGCACGAGCTATGCCCTGGAAAGGCCTGGCCTAGACTACTGCGTGGTCAGGCTCCTGCAAAGAATGGATTAACTTGGCCAAGGGTTAGACCTGGCAAAGCCTCCCTGTCTGGAGCCACTGGGTCGGGTGGAATTGGCATACCAGGTCAGGAAGACAGGATGATTAAAACAGCAAGGAAGAAAACGCAACCTCCGGGATTGGTTAAATAAATTAGGGGGCAGCCATACGATGGCATACCATGCAACTGTTAGTCATGTAACAATAGCAGATGTCATGGGAAATTATAATATTACGCAGCTATTAAAAAGAACATGGGGGGGGGCGCCTGGGTGGCTCAGTTGGTTAAGCGACTGCCTTTGGCTCAGGTCATGATCTCAGGGTCTTGGGATCGAGCCCTACGTCAGGCTCCTTGCTCAGAGGGGAGTCTGCTTCTCCCTCTCCCTCTGTGCTCTCTTGCTCTCTTTCTCTCTCAAACAAATAAATAAAATCTTTAAAAAAGAAAAATAAAAAAATAAAAAACAAAAAGAACATGGGGGAGTCTGGCTGGCTCAGTCGGTAGAGCATGTGACCCTTGATCTCAAGGTCATGAGTTCAAGCTCCATATTGGGCGTGGAGCCTATTTAAAAAAATAAAGAAGTAAAAATAAAAAGAACATGGTAGGTCTATACATACTGATATGAAAAGATATCTAAAATACATATTTTTTTATATCTAAAATATTTAGTGAAGAAAGCAAGTGGCAAAACAATCCATAGAGCATAATCTAACCAACCTGGATAAATTAAAAGTTTTGTGCGTGCGCTTAAACAAAGCTCTAGAAAGACCTGTACTCAACTGTGTGAACTGTGGTGACCTCTGGAGGGGAGTGTCACAGGGGACCAATTTCACGTTCTATCCTACATATTTCTGTATTGTTCCAATTACTTAAAACAAACATGGATTTTTTAACACACACACACACATATTTTTAAGCATTTATAGCTCTACATAAAAACAAAAAACAGGGGCGCCTGGGTGGCTCAGTCGGTTGTGTGGCCAACTCTTGGTTTCAGGTCAGGTCATGATTTCAGGGTCTTGGGATCGAGCCCCGCATCAGGCTCCCTGCTCAGCCTGGGAGCCTGCTTGTGGATTCTCTCTCTCCCTCTGCCCCTCCCTCTGCTTGCACTCTATCTCTAAAATAAATAAATAGATAAATCTTAAAATAAATAAATAAAAACAAAAAAACCCCACAATGTACACTCCCAATTTTAACCTTGAGGTGGGAGCAATCACGGATGATTTCTTTAGTATGTTTTCCAAAATCTGTGACCGTGAACATGGACTACTTTTCCTTTTTTTTTTTTAAGATTTTATTTTTAAGTAACCTCTATACCCAATGTGGGGCTCGAACTCACAACCTCGAGATCAAGAGTCACATGCTCTACTGACTGAGCCAGCCAGGTGCCCCTGGACTACTTTTCTAATAACTACAATGAGTTAGGTACAGAGGGGAGCCTCTGAGATCAAGGCTGCTTAGGATGTTCTGGGGTCTTGGCCCTCGGAAAGGCCTGGAGAATCAGGACCCAGGCAGGGAAGCTGCAGGTGTGCACACCTGTCCTCCCCTCTGGTCCCTGTACCACCTGTGCCCTGGGCCTGCATCTTTGGGCTCAGATCTAAGCCCCCCACCAGCTGTTGGGGCTTTCCTCTCTCCTCCCAAGCTAATTTCTCCGGCTTCTAGCAGTTGGATTTTCCAGACTCTATCCCCAGGGGCTGGGGAGGATAAGGCTTGGCATAGAAGTCTAAATCCTCGGGCTGGATGCCCTGCCTCGAACAGGTGGGTCTGGTGGGGGTATGGCTATAGGCGTGGGGGGCCAAGGCGGCCTCCCACCTGCCCTGGGATGACAGCAGCCAAGTCAAGTTCACAGGCATGATGTTAATTATGCTCCCATTCACCCAGGACCTTTTATGTGCCTGGCGCTGTGCTCAGCAGCCTGCATATAATACCTCACTTCCCACGACACCCAGAAGGGAGTGACCGATGCTCAGATATGGGGTTTACCCAGCTGGGGAGGTCACACAGCCGGTGAGTGGCAAAGCTGGGCTTGGAACGGCCGTAGCCTGTGCCCGGATGAGACAGCAGAGGCAGCAAAGTGGCTCAGAACCAAGGTGCCAGGCTCAGCCACTCGCCAGCTCTGCCTCGATAACCACTTCCATAAAGTGAGGATAGTAATTGTCACAGGACAGTGTCCAAACAAGCTCCTATAGCTAAGTGCCCAGTGCCTGGTAAATCATCAACACTGGTTCTGATTATTTGTATTATTATGGACAAGGGGGGAGGGGAGAACCTTCAGGGGACACCAGGGTAAGCGTTTGCAAGCTGACCCCCCTCCTCCCAGAAGTTACCTTCAAACTCTCCACGGGAACCAAAGGGGTCTCGGTAGCTCTCGATGAACCCGATGTAACTGGGGGAGTAAAGGGCAGAGATGGAAGAGGGGCAGGCAGGAGGGGGGCAGCCAGGGTGAAGGCTGGTGCCTCACCTCTCCACGATGGGGCCTTTGTCCTGTATCCAGAAGCGGGAGCCCCTCTTGTGGGCCTCGATAGAGCCCTGGGTGAAACTTTCTATGTACTGAGCCAGCATCTGTTCCTGCTGGCTGTTGGCTGCATACGCCTGGGGGTGAGCAGGGGTCGGTCAGCCTCAGGCCACCCACCTGTCCCGGCGCCTGTCTTTGCTGCCCAGAGGGATCTGGAGCTTGCACCCCTCAGCCCCCAGCCAGCCCTACCTTGGCCTTCTCCAGGTGCTCCACCACCTTCTGGAGGATAGGGGCATAGTCCCCCCGAGTCACCTGGAAATGGCTCCCCTGGAATTCGTAGCTCTTCAGCTTGGAAGTCATTTCAGAATGCAGAGCAGGCTCTGAGGGAAGAAGGATCGTTCAGGGAAAAGGCTAGCGTAAGACATCCCAGCAAGCTTCTCACTGTGACACTCTTACTTTAAGATCTTCAATGACTCCCCACTGCCTACAGAAATTAGTATAAACTTTCATTTTCAAAAAATATGTATATAGTTAACTCATTTAAGCCTGACATCAACTCTGGGGGGAGTTATCTCCATTTTACAGATGGGGAAACTAAGGCATGGAGAAGTAAAGTAAGTTTCCAAAGGTCACACGGGCAGCAAGTGGCAGAGCAAGATTCAGACCTAGGGTGGCAAACTGTATTTAGAAAGACAGCCATCACCGAAATGTAAGGAGCCTTATAAGGAGATGAGAGGGTGAACAGGAAGTAGGAGGTAGGGTGAGAGAAGATGCTGGGGGGGGGGGGGGGGGGGACATGAGCCAAGGAAAGCAGGCAGCCTCTAGAAGTTGAAGCTGAGAGAGGCGAGGAAACAGATCGCCCCCTGGAGGCTCCAGAAGGAACTGGAGTCTTGTTTCAGACTTTGGACCCCCAGAGCAGTAACAGAATAACTTTATGTTGTTTCATGCCACTACATTTGTGGTGATTTGTTGTGTTTTGCTTGTTGCCGCTGAGCAGTAGGATATATTTCTAGGTTATGTTGTAAAAGAAAAAAGATAAGCACAGTGTCTCGCACCTCCCAAGGTGACATCCCCCATCAGGAAGTGGGGGCTCTTGGCCCTCCTCCTGACGCTGGGCAGACTTGTGACTCTAGCAGAAGTGATGCCACAGGACTGCCGAGGCCAGGTCATAAAAGGTGACACAGCTTTTGTCCACCCAAGATGGCTCTCTTGGGGTGTCCACCAAGCCACCCAAGGTGGCTCTCTTGGGATGCTCACTGGTGGAGGCCAGCCAACATGGGCAACGTGAAGAAGCCACGTGAGGCGTTCTGGCCCATAGCCCCTGCGGAGGTCCCAGGTGACAGCCAGCATCTTTGGCCGGCCGTGGGAGTGTGTCTGCAGGTGATTCCAGCCCCTGGAATGGCACCCCAGCCTCCGAGTCTCCCCAGCTGTGGCCTCGGACATTGTCACCTGGCACAAGCTGTTCCGATTGTGCCCCATCCCAATTCCTGACCCACAGAGTCTGTGAGCGTGAAGAGGTGGGTTTATAACCCTAAATTTGGGGGTCATCCGTACATAGCGAGAGATACACCAGGAGCACTCAGGCAGCCTGGCTCCAGAGCCTCACTCTCCTCGGTCAAATCCAACGATGTGCCAATCCCTAAACTTTCCCTCCACCATGCTCTGGGACTCACACCGTTCCCTCCATCAGAGGGTGCCATCTTCATCTATTCCCACACCAAAGATGAGTTTCTACCAAGTGCTAGCCACTGGGGAGACAGTGGTCAGTGAAACACACAATTCCTCCTCTTGAGGAGCCCGCAGTCAACAGCAACAACAAAAAAGCCTGGGCAATTACTGGGTGTGCTGATGGGAAAAGAGAAAGTCATGGAAGGACAGGGCAGGGTGCTGGGGAAGGTGATGAGCAGGTGTTCATCACGTGAATGTGTAGACGAGAGGGAGGACTTCGAGGTGGGAAAGGGGACAGACCGTGCAAAGTTCTGCACTTGATCTTAGCCAAAAGGCCGAGAAGCAATTCAGACCGTGCAAAGTTCTGGACAGCAAATGTGACAGCACGGGGTTTTCAGTAAACTACCAAGTACGGCTGGGGCACAGAGTCTAAGTGGGAGGCGGGCAGGGATATGGGGCTGGGGGCTGGCAAGTGGAAAAGGGAGGGCCAGGCTGCAAAGGTCCTCATAGGGGTCTGGACCCCAATTTTCCTCTGAGAATCCTCCTCCCCCCACCTCCAATTCAGGTGCATGGGAGGGGCTGACCTCATCGTCACCTGGCTCTGAGGCAGGCTTGGGATCAGGGTCCAGACAATCAGAGATCTATCTGTCCCTTGACCACAGGGATTGGTTCACAGATAAATACGGGACCCAAAATAGAGAAACTAGAGCCACTCCCAGACCTTATTGAAGAAACTTCTGGGAGAAAAGGGCCCTCTTTCTGCTGGAGTGGCCAGGCTGGTGTCTATCAGGCCCTGTGTGGGAGGAACACGCCA
Source organism: Phoca vitulina (assembly GCF_004348235.1). NCBI lineage: Eukaryota > Metazoa > Chordata > Mammalia > Carnivora > Phocidae > Phoca > Phoca vitulina. The sequence continues at coordinate 32,441,339 of NW_022589719.1, read as the reverse complement.
TGGATGAAGTGAGAGAGCGGAGCCCAGACACAGAGAGAAATCTCTCGGAATACCGTCCGAGCAGCTGGGTCCAGCTGTGCTTGAAGCCATCCTACTCCGGGCTTCTTAATTACCCAAGCCTGTTAAGTTCCCTTCTGGTTTAGGCAAATGTACAATAGAGTCTTCACTTGTGAAGAGTTCTGAGTGATAGAGCCCTCGGAGATGGATTTGGGCTTTACCCCGAGGGTACTCTGAGAGATATTTAGAAAGCGGACTCCAGTACGTTCGCCATCTCCCGCTTTCTATTCTCCCGAACCTCCAAGACCCATAGCGTCACCTCTTCCACTAAGCCTTCACTGATGCGCAGTTTGGATTTCTCTTCTAGCCTGTTACGGGGCAGGTGGCCCAGCCTCTGTTCCCATTGTTCACACGGATTGTTATCCTTTGTGACACTGCCTGAAGGACGGGGACCGTCAGAGGCTTGCGGCAGTAACATCCACCAAGTGGCCTGGAACCCTCTCCCTGTCCTCATGTCTCCCCCTGTATCTTTACTGTCGCAGCCAGCCCCGGGGCTCGTGTCCCCCTCCTAGGTACCACCGGACGCAGAGCACAGCAGGGAGCACGGCGCCTAGTAGGTCTGCAGTCAACGTGTGCCGGAACTATTAGGTCCATCACTCCCTGGGGGGCCCGGTAACCCCTGTCCTCAGTCCGGCCCCCTCCCCCTCCCCGGGCCAGGAGTGCTGAGGAGGGAGTAAAGGGGTGTGTGAAGCAGCTCACCCATGCCGAGCACAGAAGCCAGCCGCACCTCGTAGCAGGGCTTCCCATCCTGGCTGACGCCCTTGAAGAGTCGCGTGTTGTAGGCACTGAGGTTCTGGAAAAGACCAGGGCAGGGGTTTGGGGAAGAAGAGTAAGTCCAGAGGGGGCCGCAAGGCGGGAGGAGGGAAACGGGTTCACACCAGGGAGAAAGGTACAGAGGCAAAGCAGGCTAGGGCGTCCGGGGGATCGTGCCTGAGTCCGCAGCGATGGGGAGAGAGCAGGTGGGCAGGCCAGGCCGGGCTCCCCGAGACGCTCCGCTCTATACGCTGAGCACTAAGTTTACTAAGCGCTGACCCCACTGTGTCAGCTGACCCAGGGCTACGCGAGGCGGGCTACGCGAGGCAGAGCACGTGGAAACTGTTGCTGGGAGGTAAACCCCATGAGGGACTCCAGGACCTAATCGGAGCAGCTCTGATGTCTCCGCTGTCCTGCCCTCAGGCTGTCACGAAGGCCTTTGGCCTGGGGCGGGCAGGGGCAGCTCCATCACTGGCACGTGTGGGAACGTCTTCCTCGCTGGAGCCAGGCCAACTCTTAGACAAGGATTCCCAAGTCTTTTCTACTTCAAACGCCCAGGATGCCGTGTCTCCGGACCCAAGCTGAAACCTGGGAGTGGGTGCCGATGGCGAGGGGGCCCTGTCAACCCACTGTCCCAAGTTCCCCAACCCTCAAACCTGTGAGTCCAGAAAGTCTTGGGCCAGTTTGGCATCTTCCATGGTGCAATCCCCAGAGAAGTAGGTGGTGATTCCCTGTCGGGGAAAGGGACAGATGGGAGGAGGAACTGCCGAGGTCGGGACACATTGCCCCTAGCCCCTGGCTTCCCGCACTTCCTCCCAGCAGCCTCCACCCTGCTCCCTCTCATCTCTTTCCAGGGGAGAAAACCGTAACACAAATCACACACAGAGGCCCATCTCCAGCCTTCCTGCAGCTCTGCTCCAGCCTTTTGCCGGCTGGCCCACCCCGAAGGCTTGCTCCTTTCCCATCTTCCCCTCCTCAGCTCCCTCGAGCTCTCAGCTCTTCTCTTCTTCCCTTCTGCACACACCACCCCAGGCTGTCAGAACCAGAAGGGCATTCAGAAAGCACTCCATCCAACTTGCTTCCTAGTTTACAAATGACAAAACTGAAGCCCACTGCCTCCTTATGCAGTATCCTTCCCTCCATGCCAGGTGACTCCAAAGGATGCCCTCCACTCTCCTGTACGGTTGGGGGGCCTCACCTCCTTCCCCAGCCCGAGGTGTCGAAGCCTTGGCTCCAGAGAGAACATGAGCTCCCTGCAGGTCTGCCAGAGGCTCCGGACTTCTTCCGGGTGCTGCTGAGCCGCCTTACTCCCCAGGATCACACGTTCCAGCTTCTCCTGCAGGGGAAGAGGCCATTGGCTCGGCCACACCGCCAAGCCTGTCTTCTGGACCTTCCACACCCACCCCCCAGCTCTTCTCCTGCAGTCTAAGACCTGGCTCAAAGTGCAGCTGATGGACTAGCAGCATCGGTATTGCTTGAGAAATGTTGAGCCTCAGGCCCCACAGCAGACCGGTTCAGTCAGAAGCTGCATTTCAACAAGATGGCCAGGCAACTTGTGTGTGCAAGTGCTGAGAGCCCAGGTGTAAGAGTGGCCTCTGCCCGAGATGGGCCCAAGCTCACAGTGCCAGTGAGGGACTCACCGTGCCCGGGCCTCTCCACCATCCCCAGTGATGAGATGACCAGGCTCCATTTTCGCAAGCACTTAAGTTCATACATCCTCCCCTTGTACGCCCTCAGGTCAGCATAGTCAGGAAGAAACACTGCTTTCCCTTTATATGTGACAGGCATGGCAGTGACAGGGTCAAGGTTCCACTTAGGCCCCCACTCCCATCCCGCCGGCCCCAAATTCCTCACCTTCCCCAGCCGTCCCTCAACTCACCTTGGGCAGGTTGGGAACAAACTTGGTGTCGCCAAAGGACTTGTAGTTGCCCATGTTGGAGTAGATACCTGCAGCATAGACCAGGAACGCCTGGGGGGAGGTGGGCATCAGAGATCCGGAAACACAGCCCCCCCCACAACCGGACCCCACCCCAGGGAGGTTCCCTCCTGAGATGTTAACACCCAGAGGAACCAGTATAGGCAAGGCTGGGAAATCTGGGGGCAGGACCCAGATCCCGGCAGGCCCCAGTCTGGCCCCAACATACTTTCACAGACCAATCTTCACACACCCAGTGTCCAGCCAAACCAGTCTTCTCAGCAGCCCCCAAACACACCCACCTTTGTTCCCGCTATGCCCAGCACCCTCTCAGCCTCCCGCGGCCATTCCGTATGAGCTCTGAAGCCCTGCTGAAACACTGCCTCTGCCTCCTTCTGCAGAAAGCCTGTCTTCTGCCCCCAACCAGCCAGGCAGCTGGAACTGGAAGCATCCAATGTTAGAGCTGGAGGGGCCTTGATCATCTGCTCTATAGCTTTTGCAGGCCGAAAACTTAGTCTCCTTCCTCTGGCAACAAGACCTCAATCTTCCTCTTGGGAAGGGAGGATCTCCCTTCCCTGACTCCGGGGGTAGTCCCAGGCTCAAGCTAGACAGACAGTAAGAGCCCTACCCAGGCATTTCCTAGTGGCAAAGAGCCTCTGTTTTTATACTAGGGATCATGGAGCCTGGAGCCCCTGGAGCTCCCCTGTTGGAGTGAAGAAAGAAAGTAGGGCTGAGAGATGAAGATTGCATCAAAATGGTATCCCTGATCCCCTGAATCCAGCCGTGACTGAAGCCTGCGCTAGCCCTGGACTTTTCAATTATGTGAGGCAGTAATGCTCTCTTTTTTAAAGTAGACTTTATTTTTTAGAGCATTTCAGATCCACAGCAAAACTGGGAAGAAAGTATGCAGATTCCCCATGTACCTGCTGCCCCCCGACACGAACAGCCCTCCGTATTATCAACGTCTTCCACTGGAGTGGCACATTTGTGACAACTGATGAACCTACCTGGACACATCATCACCCAAGACCACAGTCTACATTAGGGTTCACTCTTGGTGTACACTCTATGGGTTTGGACAAATGGATGGCATATATCCACTCCTACATACGATACATTATACTATAGAGTAGTTTCACCGCCCTATATATCCCTCCCCTCAATGCCCGGCAACCACTGATCTTTTTTACGATCTCCATGGTTTTGTCTTTTCCAGAATATCATATAGATGGAATCAAACGTATGTAGGCTTTTCAGATTGGCTTCTTTCACTTAGTAATATGCATTTGACTTCCCCCTGTCTTTTCATGGCTTGATACCTCATTTCTTTCTAGCACTGAATAATATTCCATTGTCTGGGTGGATCACAATTTGTCAACTCAGCTAGTGAAGGACATCTTGGTTGCTCTCACTGTTGGCAGTTGTGAATAAAGCTGCTACAAACATCCATGTGCAGGCTTTTGTGTGGACATAAGTTTTTACCTCCTTTCGAATTTCACCTCAGTAAATAGCAAGAAGCATGATTGCTGGATCATATATAGTAAGAGCAGATTTGTTTTGCAAGAAACTGCCGAACTACCTTCCACAGTGGCCGTATGAGTTTGCATTCCCAGCAGCAATGAACAAGAGTTCCTGTTTCTGCACATCTGCAACACCATTTGGTGTTGTCATGTTTTGGATTTCGGCAAAGCTAATGGCTGTGTAGTGGTTATCTCATTATTTTACTTATTTGCAATTCCCTAATGACATAGGACGTGGAACATCTCTTCACACGCTTACTTGCCATCTGCATTTCTTCTTGGGGAAAGTATCCGTTACAGTCTTTGGCCCATTTAATTGGGTTGCTTGTTTTCTTACTGTTGAGTTTTAAGAGTTCTTTATATATTCTGGCTAGGAGTCCTTTATCAAATATTATCTTTTGCAAATATTTTTTCCCAGTCTGTGGCTTGATTTTTTATTCTCTTGACAATGTCTTTCACAAAGCAGGACTTTTTAATTATATTGAAGCCCAGCTTATCAACTATTTCTTTACGGATCATACTTGGTGTTGTACCATAAAAAGTCATCTCCATACCCAAGGTCATCTAGATTTTCTATGTTATCTTCTGGGAGTTTTACAGTTTTGTATTTAACATTTAATTCTGTGATCCACTTTGAATTAACTTTTGTGAAAGATGTAAGGTCCATGTCTGGTCTAGATTCTCTTTCTTTCTTTTCTTTTTTTTGCATGTGGATGTCCAGTTGTTCCAGAACCATTTGCTGAAAAGACTATTTTTACTCCATTGTGTTGCTTTGCTCCTTTGTCAAAGATCAGTTGACTGTATTTATGGGGGTCTATTTCTGGGCTCTTTATTCTATTGCATTGATCTATTTGTCTGCCCTTTTGCCAACACCACACTATCTTGATTACTGTAGCTTTAGAGTAAGTCTTAAAGTTGAGTGGTGCTGATCCTCCAACTTGGTTCTTCTTCTTCACTCTTTCCCCAAAATGTGTTGAAAATAAAATAACTTGCTGGGATTTTTAATCACATTGCATTGAATCTATAGATAAAGTTGGGAAGAACTGACATCTTTTTTTTTTATTTAAGATTTTATTTATTTATTGGAGAGAGTGAGAGCACAAGCAGATTGAGGGGAAGAGGGAGAAGCAGATTCCCCACTGAGCAGGGAGCCCAACATGGGGCTTGATCCCAGGACCCTGGGATCATGACCTGAGCCTAAGGCAGACGCTTAACCAACTGAGCCACCCAGGCGCCCCAAGAACTGACATCCTGACAATACAGAATCTTCCTATTCATGAACATGGACTATTTATTTAGTTCTTTGGTATCTTTATTTATTTATTTAGTTCTTTGGTATCTTCCATCAGCTTTGTAGTTTTCCTCATTTAAGTTTTGTACATGTTTTGTTGTATTTTTATACTATATATTTCACTTTCTTGTGTGCTATTTAGAAATGGTATTATGGTTTTAATTTCAAATTCTTTTTTTTTATAATTTTTTTTTAAAGATTTTATCTATTTATTTGACAGAGAGAGACACAGCGAGAGAGGGAACACAAGCAGGGGGAGTGGGAGAGGGAGAAGCAGGCTTCCCACGGAGCAGGGAGCCCGATGCGGGGCTCGATCCCAGGACCCTGGGATCATGACCTGAGCCAAAGGCAGATGCTTAATGACTGAGCCACCCAGGTGCCCCTTAATTTCAAATTCTTATGGTTCCTTTCCGGTATATTAAAAGCAACTGACTTTTGTATATATATATATATATATATTCAAAATTTTTCTTTATTTGTCAAAGGGGGTGAGAGAGCACAAGCAGGGAGAGAGGCAGGCAGAAGGAGAAGCAGGCTCCCTGCTGAGCAAGGAGCCCAATGTGGGACTCAATCCCAGGACCCTGGGATCATGACCTGAGCTGAAGGCAGACACTTAACTGGCTGAGCCACCCAGGCATCCCCTGACTTTTTCATATTAACTTTGTACCCTGCAACCTTGCTATAATCGCTTATGAGTCCCAGGAATTTTTTGGTCAGTTCTTTTGGATTTTGTACATAGATGGTCAATCGTATTTTCTGCGAACAAAGACAGTTTTGTGTCTCCCTTCTTAATCTGCATACGTTTTATTTCCTGTTCTTGCCTTACTGCATTAGCTAGGACTTCTGGTACAATGCTGAAAAACAGTGGTGAGGGGACTTCCATGCCTTGTTCCTGATCTTAGTGGGAAAGCTTTGAGCTTTTCACCATTAAATATGATGTTAGCTGTAGGGCTTTTGTAGATAGGCTTTATCTTTATCAAGTTGAGGAAGCTCCCCTCTATTCCTAATTTACTTAGTTTTATCATGAATGGGTGCTGAATTTTATCAAATGCTTTTTCTGCATCTATTGATATGATCATGTGGTTTTCTTCTTTAGCTTGTTGATGTGACGAATTATTTATTTCCAAATGTTGAACCAGATTTGCACACCCAGGATAAATCCTACTTGGTCATTGGTTTTTTATACATTGTTGGATTTGATTTGCTAATGTTTTGCTAAGGATTTTTGCATCTATGTAAATGAGAAATAATGGTCTGTAGTTTTCTTTTCTTGTAATGCCTTAGTTTGGTTTTGGTATTAGGATAATGTTGGCCTCACAGAATTAATTAGGAAGGATTCCCTCTGTTCCTCTCTTTTTGAGATTATAGAGAACTATATAATGTTGTCCTTAAATGTTTTGGTATAATTCACCAGTGAACCCATGTGAGCCTGGTGTTTTCTGTTTGGGAAGATTATTAATTATCGATTCAATTTCCTTAAGGCCCATGGGATTTATAGTGATGTTTCATCTTTCATTTCTGATATTAATAGTTTATGATTTTTCTCTTATTCCCTTAGACTGGTCAGAGGCTTATGAATCGTTGTGGTCTGAATGTTTGTGTCCCCCATCCCAATTCATACATTGAACTCTAACCCCCAAAGTGATGGTATTAGAAGGTGGGGCCCTTGGGAGGTGGTTAGGTCATGAGGGCAAGAGCCCTCATCATTGGAATTAGTGCCCTTACAAGAGACACCAAAGAGCTAGTTCATCCATTCCACCATGATAGGACACAGTGAAGTCAGCAGTGTGCAAATCGGAAGAGGGCTTTCACCAAAACTTGACCGAGCTGGCACCCTGAACTTGGACTATCATATGAGAAATAAATTTCTGTTTATAAGCCCCTCAGTGGTATTTTGTTATAGCAGCCCCAAAAGACTAAGACATCAATTTTGCTGATCTTTTCAAAGAACCAGCTTTTGGTTTCATTAATTTTCCCTACTGATTTCCTGTTTTCAATTTTATTGATTTCTGCTCTAATTCTTTTTATTTCTTTTCTTCTGCTACTTTGGATTTAATTTGCTCTTCTTCTTTTTTTTTTCCTAAGGTGGAAACAGACGATTGATTTTAGATCTTTCTTCTTTTCTAATATATGCTTCAATGCTATAAATTTTCCTCTAAGCATTGCTTTTGCTGCATCCCACAAATTTTGATAATTTGTTTTCATTTTAGTTCAATATATACATATATATATATGCATGGGGGTGGAGGAGGCAGAGGGAGAGGGAGAGGGAGTTTTAAGCAGATTCTGTGCTGAGCCCAGAGCCCAACACGGGGCTCAATCTCACAACCCTGAGATCCCGACCTGAGCCAAAACCAAGAGTTGGATGCTTAACTGATTGCGCCACTCAGGTGCCTGTAAAAAAATACATATATTTTTAAGTAGTCTCCACACTGGGCCATCAATGCGGGGCTTGAACTCACAACCCTAAGATCAAGACCTGAGTTGAGATCGAGTCAGCCGCTTGGGGGTGCCTGGGATCGAGCCCCACATCAGGCTCCCTGCTCGGCGGAGAGCCTGCTTCTCCCTCTCCCTCTGCTGCTCCCCCTACTTGTGCTCACTCTCTCTCTCTGTCAAATAAATAAATAAATGAAATCTTAAAAAAAACAAAACAAAAAAAGTCAGCCACTTCACTGACTGAGCCACTCAGGCGCCCCTTAGTTCAAAATATTTTTAAATTTCTCTTGAGATTTCTTCTTTGACCCACGGATTATTTAGAAGTGTGTTGTTTATTTTATTTTTTTTAAGATTTTATTTATTTATTTGACAGAGAGAGACACAGCGAGAGAGGGAACACAAGCAGGGGGAGTGGGAGAAGGAGAAGCAGGCTTCCTGCTGAGTAGGGAGCCCGATGTGGGGCTCGATCCCAAGACCCTGGGATCATGACCTGAGCCAAAGGCAGACGCTTAACATCTGAGCCACCCAGGCACCCCTAGAAGTGTGTTGTTTAATCTCCAAGTATTTGAGGATTTTCCAGTTATCTTTCTGTTACTGGTATCTAATTTAATTCCATTTTGATCTGAGAGCAGACATTGTATTACTTCCATTCTTTTAAATTTGTTAAGGTGTGTTTTATAGATCTGAATGTGGTCTATCTCAGTGGATCGTCCACATAAGCTTGAGAATACATATTCTGCTGTTGTTGGATGAAGTAGACTATAGATGTCTTGATATCCAGCTGACTGATGGTGTTGTTGAGTTCAACTATGTCCTTACTGATTTTCTGCCTGCTAGATTTGTCTGATAGAAGGGTGTTAAAGTCTTCAACTATAGTAGTGGATTCATCTATTTCTCCTTATAGTTGCATCAGTTTTTGTCCCGAATATTTTGATACTCTGTTAGACATACACATTAAAGACTGTTGTCTTCTTGGAGAACTGACCCTTTTATCATTATGTAATGCCCTCTTTATCCCTGATAACTCTCCAGGCTCTGAAGTTTGCAAAATTAATATACCTACTCCCACTTTCTTTTGATTAGTGTTGGCATGGTATATCTTTCTCTATCCATTTATATTTAAGTGGGCTTCTTGTAGACAAGATATATTTGTCTTGTTTTTTGATCCATTCTGACAATCTGTCCTTTATTTTTTATTTTTAAAATATTTTATTTATTTGACAGAGAGAGACACAGCGAGAGAGGGAACACAACCAGGGGGGAGTGGGAGAGGGAGAAGCAGGCTTCCCACTGAGCAGAGAGCCCAATGTGGGGCTCGATCCCAGGACCCTGGGATCACGACCCGAGCCGAAGGCAGACGCTTAACGACTGAGCCACCCAGGCACCCCAATCTCTGTCTTTTAACTGGTACATTTAGACCACTGTCATTCACAGTGATCACTGATATGGTTGGATTAGTATCTACCATATTTGTTACTGTTTTCTATTTGTTGTCCTTGTTCTTTGTTCCTATTTTTGTCTTCCATTCTTTTTCTGCCTTTTGTAGTTTTAACTGAGCCTTTTACATGAGTCCATTTCCTCTCTTTTCTTAGCTTATCAGTTATACTTTTTTACTTTTTAGTGTTGCCCTAGATTTTACAATATGCCTTTATAACTAATCCAAGTCCACTTTCATATAACACTATATTGCCCCATGGATAGCATGATACCTTATAATAACCTTATAATAACAAAGTAATTCTAATTCCTGTCTCCTCTCCCTTGCATCACTGCTGTCATTTATTTCACCTATATAAAAGCACACATAAGTTTTATATAGGTATAAATATGTAAATTACATATAATGTAGATAAACATAAGCATGCATAATCAAATACACTGTTCCTATTATTTTGAACAAATGGGTATCTCTTAGATTAAGAATAAAAAAAAAAGTACGTTTTTTTTTTTACCTTCAGTTTTTCCTTCTCCAATGCACTCCCTTTCTTACGTAGATTTCAGTTTCAGACCTCTATCGTTTTTCTTTTCCCTGAAGAACTTTTGACCTTTCTTGCAAAGCAGGTCCACCGGCAATACATGACCTCAATTTTTGTTTGTCTGACAAAATCTGTTTTTCCTTCACTTTTGAGGGATAATCTCACCAGGTACAGAATCCTAGGCTGGTAGCTTTTTGTATTAACACTTCAAATACTTCAATCTACTCTCTTCTTGCTTGTGAGGTTTCTAAGGAGTTGGATGCAATTCTTATCTTTGCTCCTCTAAAGGTAGGATCCATTTTTCCTCCAGCTTCTTCTTCTAGGACTTTTACTTTGATTTTCTGTAGTTTGAAAATATGTAGTTTTTTTGGCATTTAATATTCCACTTAGTGTTCGCTGAGCTTCATGGATCCATGGTTTATTATATGACATTAATTTGGGGAAATTCTCAATCATTATTGTTTCAGATATTTCTTTGTTTTCTCTTTCTTCCTCTTCTGGTATTCCCATTACATATTCGTTATACCTCCTGTGGTTGCCCTACAGTTCTTAGATACTCTGTTCTGTGTTTTTCAGTCTTTTCTCTCTGCTGGTCAGTTCTTAAGATTTCTATTGGGATATCCTCAAGCTCAGTGAGTCGTTCCTCAGCTGTGTCAAGTCTACTAACAGAGACTATTAGTAAGCCCAGCAAAGGTATTCTTCATTTCTGTGTCTTCTGACTTCTAGCGGTTTGGGTTCTTTCTTAGGATTTCCATCTCTCTGCCCATCTGTTCTTGCATGTTGTCTGCTTTATCCATTAGAGCCCTTAGCATATCAGCCAACAGTTGTTTTAACTCCTGGTCTGGTAAGTCCAACATCCCTGCCATGTCGGAATCTGCTTCGGGTGCTTTCTCTGTCTCTTCGAACTGCATTTTTTGCCTTTAGTATGTTTTGTCATTTTTTCCTGATAGCCAGACATGATGCACTGGGTAAAAGGAACTGCTGTAAATAGGCCTTTAGTAATGCGATGGTAAGGTGTGGGAGCCGGAGAAGCATTCTCCAGTCCCACGATTAGGTCTCAGCAGTCTTTCAGTGAGCTTTTACCTCACTGAACTTTACATGTGCTTCTTAGTCCCGCGTCCCCACCCTCCCCCTTAGGTGGGACAGGATGACGAGAACTGTCTGGAATGGGATATTTTCCTCCACCCAGGTCAGTTAGGCTCTGATAAAACCCTAGCAGGCTAGGTTCTAGAGATATAGTTTCTCCTGAGAGCAAACTGTGAAGAACAGAAATGTTCTGGCATTTTTTCAAAAATGATTCCCTTTCCCCTCCCCCTGCCAGAAGCACAAGGGGCTTTTTCTCTGAAATTCATTGTGAAGACCAAGATCCTGGAGGTAAAATTCCCCAAATTCCCAAAAGTGTGGAGGCCCCTCCTCTGCGTGGGTCCTCCTGGAGTTTTTAACTCTCAGAGCTGTCCACACTGAGCCTCCAGTGATTTGTCAATCACAGTTCAGGTTTTCCGACTCCAGCACCGGCTCTGGGGGAGGCTTCTGTTCGTGAATTTTTACGCTGGTGAGTTGTGATTCTCTGTACCCACCTGTCTGTCTCTCCAATTTGGGGGCAACAGTTAGCCCTGTGCCCTCACTTCTCTTAAGGACATAAGAAACGTTATTGATTTTTCCAGTCAGTTCCACATTTTACTTGCTAGGACAGACTGGTGACTTATAAGCTACTTACATGCTGGACTAGAAACCGGAAGTCATGATTTTTATTTTCACTTAAGCCAATTTGAAGTGGATTTCTGCTATTCGCAAGCAAAAGTATCCCACTGAGAACAGTAATACTTAGCTTGCACTTTCCCCAGCCATTAACTCTTTTAATGAGTAAGTCAAGGTCTAGAAATGGGATGTGATTACTAAGTTAAAGAAAGGGAGAAGAAACAGCCTGGGCCTCAGCTCAGAGATAAGCAATCCAATCCCTTTATTTTACATGTAGAAACACAGGCCATTTTCTCATACATTCTTGGTGAAACTTTTGTAAAGATGGTTTAACAACATCAATCACTTATAAACGTACAGAGCCTTTGATCCAGCAACGCTACTTCTAGAAATAGATCCTACTCACACAGGGGCACAAGTATGCTCACTGTGGCACTATTTCTAGGAAGAATCAAGAACAATCCAAATGTCCAACAATAAGGAAAAGATTAAATTGATTATGGTATACACTGCAGTGGAGTGCTTCACGGTCAACAAAAAGGATGAACTGGATTTATATGTACCCCATGGAAGTTCTCCAAGACATGGTGTTCAATTAAAAAAAAAAAAAGAAAGAAAAAAGCAGAACTCCTAAGAACATGGAGAGCATAATCTCATTTACATAAAAGACAAAATGAGGAACCAGTGCACGTGTGCATGTACATGTGTAGGAATGCAATACACAGACAGAGGACTCAAAAGGGTGTACACCCCACCATCCAACGGGTGACGTTCGTGTTTCATTTTGTGCCTTTCTGCATTGCGGCAATGCACTACAAATACATCTAAGCATTACTTGGCCAACAGACCCACAAACAAACAAAAGCCAGGGGACAGGCAGGGACCCGCAACATGCCAGAGAAAGATCTGGTTCGGATCTCAGACCTCCTGATTCCTACCCTGGACTCACTCCTCTACCATCTCTGAGTGTCCATAGCTGTTTCCTTTACTCACAGCGGCCACCATTTATCTTGGAGTCAGGTCACTGCAACCCTAGGAGGTACAGACCCTCACGCACATTTTCTAGATGAGAAGACTGAGGCTCCAGGAGAGGTTCCTGTATTTGTAGCCCTTGGTCTAATCTACAGAGAAAGACCTTTGTACCTCTGCTTGTGGTCCCTCATACCCAGAAGCCACTCAGGAAATGCCGGATGACCTAAAAGAACTGACCTGATACTCCTCCTCGGTAAGGCCCTCAGCCAGGGCATGCTGGCGCAGCTGGTCGGGGTCCTGGGCGCGGAAGAGGCGGCTGAGCAGCGCATAGATGTAGGGGGCCTCAGGGGAGGTCTGCAACAGCACAGCGAGGCCTCCATACCAGGCGGCCCGTGACAGATGGTGGGCATAGAGGCGCTCTGTGGGTGACAGCAGGCGGAAGGCCTCCCGGCAGTCCAGGCTAAACACACCGATGTCATTGGGCAGGATGTACTGGGCGTCCGCCATGGGCCCTGCTGAGAACCATCACCATCATCACAGCTATCATTTACCACACACCAACTACACACCTAGCTAAGCACTCTCATGGTCTCATTTAATCCTCCCCCAAACCCATTCACAGATATGCTAACTGAGGCTCAGAGGTTAGGTGACTCATGCGAAGATATTACAAAATACACTGGTGGGTCATATTTGGCCTGGGGCCCCTCAACCTTAAAGATTGAATTCAACTACCTAGTATTACAGATAGGGAAACTGAGTCCCAGAGAGGCTAGGAGCTTTGCCTACTAACACAAGGGAGAGGTCAGAAGCAGAGACCTGCATCTCTAGACTCCCAGCCCAGGCCCTTCAGGCTCCCCTTCTCCTTCTCTGACTTCTTAGCCTCCTCTTGAGAATTCTCCTGTAAGTTCTTCAATTCCACTCACTACTGTGTTCACAAGGATAGAGTTCCAGGCTACCAGCTGGAAGACCCAGGTTCCAAACCTGGTTTAACCCTAGACTCCTAAAACCAAGTCAGTTGTTTCACTTTTCTGTGCCTCAGTTTCCACCTCTGTAAAATGGGGGTGATAATAAGGCCAACCTCACCAGGAGGGCGCGCAATCTGTCTCACTCTCATCCTTCTAAATGCCTTTTCTTTGGCCCTCCCTCCTCCCACCGTCTCCCTGTGCTTCGCCAGGGGAGCTCCAGAGCCACATTAGTTCGGAGCTGGAAGAAAACTCATTTTACAGACAGAGAGACTGAGGCTTAGAGAGGCCACGAAACTTACCGAAGTCTCACAGTTCCGCTGGGACCCGGGATCTCCCAACCCAGCGCATTTTCCACACCGCCCTCCCTTAACCCGAATGAGCGTCCAGCCTCCCCCACCACTCCGGATGCTCCGCCCCAGTAGCACAACCCTCGGGGTTAACTCTTTGCTGCCCGGGAGGGTTCCTCGGCCTCGGGGCCGCGATGAATGTGGAAGGGGTACTGGATGAAAGGCAGAAAGAGAATAATCTTGCGTTCGGTCCAGACTCGCCCTGTCCCCCGAGGATGACGCATTGTGACCCCGAAACCCGGGCGCCGCTCCTCACCTGCAGCAGCTGCTCTCATCGCAAACTCACTTCCTGCTTCCGGCTCCCCCATTCATTGGGGCTCCACGAACTCCGCCCCCCGCGGCCAATTGCCGGGCTTCGGGGCCCGGATGAGCGTGAGCTCCAGCCAATAGGCGCACCACGGCGCGCTCCGCCGGCCCGCGGCTCCCCGCTCCCCGGCCCTACTGGGCCGCCGGCGGGACGGCCCCTGCGGCCTTAGCCTTTGTCCGCGAGGGTGCAGGCTCGGCGGCCGGGAAACTGAGTGGCCGGCCTGGGCGCGGCCCAGTCCCGGCAGACCGGGCTGACAGGGTCCCTTCGAGTCCGTGCGGGGCGGCATGGGTGTCAGGTACGGACCGGCAGGGACTTCCCCACAGAGCCCCAGCGCCGCTCTCCTTTGGGTCCCCGGACCTCAGTTTTGCAGGTACCTGCGCTCTGGAAGTGATGTGACTCCCTCTCCCTCACTGGATTCGAGGGTTAGGGGTGGAGACTCTTAGGACACTGCGAACCTACAAGGCCAGCTGCCGGGCCTGAGCTGAGGCGATCACCCCCGTGCGGGGACAAGTGCTTCACTGCACCGCCATCGATTCGCGGGGGCTTGGAAGGCAGCCGCTAAACATCTCTGAGCCTCAGTTTCCTCAGCACAAAGGGGCGAGGGGCCTGGAGTTGGTTGGTGCTTGCCCGATGCCTGATGGAAGGGAGAGCTGCCTGTGACCCCAAAAGGCTGCCCAGGACAGAACTGGGCCTGAGGTCCACCTTTGCACGTCTGGATGGACTCACAAGAGGACGACCTGGGTTGGGCATGGCATGTCCAAGTGCTGGCACCAGGCCCGGGCTCAGTGGGGAGCATTAAGAGGGGCCTGGGTCAGCATGGGCAGAGGCAGGCCATCTAAGGTCCAATCAGGCCCCCATCATCTACTGGCTGTGTGGCCTTGGGTGGGACACTTTACCTCTCTGAGTCTTCCTCAGCCAGAAAACCCAGCTAACAATTGACTCCACTCCGAAGGATGCTGTAGCCCTGAGTGAACTGATGACTGGGTAGTCTGCTCCCTAGTGTTATGCCCAGAGGGGCTGGAGAAAGGGAATACCTGAAATCCACACACTCTCCTTGCCCTACCTTTGCCATACCTGTGTCTGGGCTCACAGCAGCATCTGCCCACCATTGATGCCAGTTTCTCATTTATGAAAGTGCCCAAAGGCCTGCTTGACACAACAGTGCTGCTGTTGGCTCCAGTGACCATTATCATCACAGGGAGGAGCTCAAGCTCAATAAATTCTCTGTGTCCTTAGGAAAGTCCCACCTCTTCTTCCTATGCTTCAATTTTTATTGTCTTTAAAATGGGTATACTCCCCTGACTTGGGTGAATTTGAGATGGGCACCAGCAAAGGAGGTAGTGCTCTCTAGCCACCAATGGGCAGCTCAGGCTAGTAAAAGATCCCAGTATTCCTGGCATTCTCAAACAAGCAGCGTTTTTATGTTCACAGTTAATACACGAAGTCCTGTGTTAACAGCTTGACATGGAGGATATTTCATTCTTGTAACAACCCTGATAGGATATCATCATTTTACCCATTGTAGGAGATGGGGAAACTGAGGCTAATAGGTTCATTGACTTCCCTAGGACACCCAGGCTATCCTCAGGTGTCCCTGAACCGGGATCTAGCCTTCCTGAGAACTTCCACCACACTGTCCCCTCCACTGGCCCCAGCGCACACACGCATATAATCATACGAAGTCTACTCACTGGAGTCACGACCATCCCTAGGCTTGGTTCTTCCCTGTGGAAATGCAGGAAGGGAAGGTGAGGAAGTAACATTAAATACCTACTGTATTACAGGGCTCTCAGTACATTCACAGCCATCTGGTGATATAAGAATTGCTATTCCATTTAACAGGTGAGGAGACTGAGGCTCCAAGAGCTGGAAAGGGGCAGAGGTGGGCCAAGATCAGGGCTGTCTTACCCTCCACCACTACCTCCAAGTTCTCCCTGGGGTGGTACCATGCTCTTTGCTTGTCTCTCCTCCTTCCTCTCCTTGCTGGAAACAGAAGCGGAACATCCCCTACCTGGCTCCCAACAGGGTCAGAAGAGAGAACTGGATTCCCAGTGGTATGTGCGTGTGTGTGTGTAGGGGTTGCAGTATTCTCACATCTGCCTGATCAGGCAGCCCCATCTTGGCTCCCCCACTGTGGCATGTGATGCTCCGGGAGCCGGAATCTCATCACATCCCCTTTTCACCACCCACAGGAGCCCTCTGTCCTATTGAGAGCCCTGGGTCTGGTCTCTGTGGCCCCCACCACCTGTGTGAGCTGCAGCAGGCCCTCCCCTTGGAATCTATACTCCCTAAGGCTCTAGCGGCTGTCTTCAACTGGGGATATGCCCAGGTCAGGCCTGTACTTAGAAGCCTCATTTTCAGAAATTTTTTATACTCCAGAACCTCCATCTGCCGGTCTCCCTAGCTTGCTCCCCCCCCAGGAATTGTCTGAAAGCAACCCCAGCAGCACACTGAGCCTGCCTTGGCTCTCAGGGAGAGGTGCCACTTAGCCAAGATGAGTAAGGGTCCAGTTCGGACTTGGTCTCCATGGCAACTGAGGGCCACCAGGCCTCAGCCCAATGTCCTCACACCCCATGTCTCTTTTCTGCTGCTCCAGACCGGGCCCCTTGGTCGGTCAAGCATGTTCCCTGCCACATGTTTGCACATGCAGTTCCGGTGACCTGAGCTGCCCTCCCCATTCTCCCACCCCCGTCCAAGGAAAGCAGCACAGTGTGATGGAGGAGGCCAGGCTGAGGCCTGGCAGGCAGTCGCGGGTTTGAATCCCGGCTTGGCCACTTTCTAGCTGTGTGACTTGGCGCATGTGCCTTAATCTCCCCGTAAACAGAAATGGTAACACCTCCCCCTCCCCGGGGTTACTGTGAGGATTAAACAGCAAAGCCTCCTGGTTCGTGCTCCATTAACGTAGTTATGAGCAGAAGTAGCACCGCGCAGGGCATGGTGGGCACTTGGTAATAGTAGCCCTTCCGTCACAGCCAGCACTCTGGGAGCGCAAGTCCTCTCTCCTCCCTCCGCTCCTGACTGTCCACAAGCGAGGTTCCAAAGCCTCCATCCAGCATCTTCCCCATCAGCGTCAGCGCGGCCCGTAACCTCTTGCTCCAGCCTTCTTTCTGCCCCCACTACTGCCTCTGCTCCAGCCGCTCAACCCCTCACTCAGGTCCCTGCTTCCTCACACCTGAGCCTGTACTCAGCCTCCCCCCTGCCCAGAGCGCCATCCCCTTCGGTGGGGAGTTCCCACGCAAGCCCCCCTCACTCTCCCGCCCGCTTGGGAGACCTGCTCCACAGCCCTTGATGACTCTCTACTGCTGGGACACAGGAAACTGTGTTGTCGTCCGGCAATTTGGTCTGTCGTCCGCTAGACTGTGAATTCCACCGGGCAGGGAACCAAGTCTGATCGTCTCTGTGTTTCCAGAGCCCACTTGGCACGGAGTCCAGCCCATAGTGGGTATCAGCAGATGCCGGCCCCAGCCTGCTGCCCACCCGTCACTCATGCGGGGGCTGGCGGCACTGCACGCATGCTGGACACGTGGGATTTGTGAGGGCAGCTGAGCAGCAAGGTTTATAGAGGAACCCAGGGCAGCAGCAGGGTGAATATCTGGAGCTGGGTCGGCAGGCTCAGGGCATAGCCAGCCTAAGCTGGGGGTCAGGGACCCATGGCCCCTTCACTCCCCCAGGGACACAGTGTAGGCGGCATGATGTGGGACACCCCAGGAAGGGCCAGGGCATAGGGGTGGGCTTCCCTCCATCAGCCCAGGACAGAGCTGGTGCTGAGGGCCCCGTCATTCTGACTGGGGTAGGGGTTTCAGGGACCAGAGTTAAGAGGGGAGGAGCACAGCCCATCCAACACGTCCATCTGGTGTGGCTATGCACCAGCGGGTAGAGTCCCACATGCAGAGCTCCCTCTGGGCTGCAGGAGGTGGGGGACCTAGGTGGGCAGGTGGGCATGGCAGCCGGGGCCTGGGGGAGCCTAGTCCAGCGGTCCCTGGAAAATGAGGCGGACGCAGCCATGCTCGCCAGTGAGCCAGGCCCCACAAAAGGGGCAGGCAGCATGGAAAGCGTGGGTGCCATGGGGCAGTGGTGTCTGGGCCCAGTAGCGGGCAGTCTTCTCGGAACAGACGTGGCCGCAGGGTGCAAAGGCATGGCTGGGTGGCCCAGGGTCCAGACAGAGGCCGGCCTCCTGGCCAAGCCACAGGGGGACATAGGGCCCCACGAGGCGACAGAGAGGACACTCTCGCTCCTGGGGGCCCCGCTCTCTCCTGCAGCCCCAGCCGTGGTAGCCGTGGACGTGGCCACACCGGACGTAGACCCAGGGTTGCTGCTTGTCAGGTGCCGTGCGGCCCCGGGCCGGACTGGGGAAGGCCAGGGTGCTGAGGCCCACAGGGCACTGGGGCCGGGCCGCGTTCGCCTCCTGCCGCTGGGCCTCCAGCTGCTTCAGTGTGGGTGCCCTCAGCAGCCCCGCTGGTGTGCGCCACAGCAGAGTGGCCCCACACAGGTCAATGAGGGAGCCGTCCTGCAGCACATTGGACTCGTTTTCCACCTGCCAGAGACAGCAGAAGGGCCTTACTGCTCAAGAGGGCACCAAACCCCTGGCCGTCAGGCAGCCATCACCCCAGCCAAGCCACCTGTCCATCCCACCAAACCTGCCTGGACAGAACACCCTGGACAGGGGGCTAGGGCAGAGGAGAGGGGAGGCCTGGGGCAGAGGAGGGGTGAGGACGGAGGCAGAGGAGCCAGGAGGGCTGAGAAGCCACGTGGGAGGGCAAGTCAATGCTCCCAGGCATGCGCTGTCCCTCACAGTGGGACGTGGGCCTTGATCACTTCATCTGTCAAATCAGGAGATCTGGACCAAAATGAGACCCAGGCTCTCCTCTGAGGGCACAGTGGGAAACTCTTCTATCTGAAACACGGGGGACTCGGCCCATGGCAGCTGTCCTCATGGCTGTGGTTAAAAGCAAGGACTCTAGAGCTAGCCGGCCTGGGTGTGAATTCTGGCTTCACTGCTGACTAACTCTGCATCCCTGGTCGAGTAACTCAACCTCTCTGGGTCTTAATTCCCTTATCCTCAGGATGGATGCTACTTCCCATGCTTTCCGTTATCTCAAGTGGTTCTCACGGATCAACCATTGCAAACGCTTGGAACGGAACCTGGAACATAGTAGGTACTCCACAAGTGAATGCTAGTGAAATTCACAGGCACAGTTTTTAAAAATAACGTTTCCCCAACTCTCCCGGTAGAATCGATGCTCTGGAGAGAGAAGCCGTGCTCTTCCCTGAGATTTCGCCTCCACTGGCCCCATGTGCTCATACGCTGGAAGGGCTCTGCATGGCCCATTTGAGCAGCCTGGCCACATGACCTTGGGCTGGCCCCGACGTCTCTCTAGGACTCTCTCCTGGCTCCGAACCTTGGTTCTCTGATCTGTGCCACCGTCACCTGTCAGAACTCCTCCAAGGGCCCTTCCCCGCTAGGCGAGGATAATAAGGCTAAATCCGTCTGAACGTGAGAGACATGTTACAGACTGTCAACACTTTAGGCTATAAACTGCTCACACATGGGCCAAGTGTCATCCTCGTAAGAGGCTGTGATTTTTTCAGCTGCCGGCATCCCTAAAGTCACTTGGTACCGCAGTGTTTATGTCTGCTCTACCACACGCCACCCCACGGACCTCCAGCAGTATGTGGGCTATGTTTTGGGGACCGTGGTCTGGCCCTCTCTGTGGGGCAAGTGGTGCATGGCCCCCAGACGGAGCCTGCTGGGGCTCCCTTGTATCGGAGGGCAGGAGATCAGGGGGAAGGGCCCGGGAGGGATGGGGGGGGGGGTGGGCATGGAGCAGGCCACCTACCAGCTTCCCTCGCTGCTGTGCGGAGCGGCTGTCCCTCAGAGAGTACACGTTCCCACAGACCGATATCTCCCTCCAGACACCCGGGGCCGAGTCCTCAGAGAAGCCACCCGCTGGGTGCATCACCAGGACCCCATTGGTGGTTAAGCCGTCCATCAGACCGTCGGGGGTCCGCCACTTGGCCGCCCGCTCCTGGGACCACATGTGGGATCAGATCATATCTCCGAGTGGCCCCCGGCAGGCTGTGAGCCAGGGATGCTGCCCCTTTACCCTCATGGTCAGAGGTGGCCCAGAGAGGACTAGAATGGACGCTGCATGGCCACGGGCATCACCTGAACTCTAGGAGCCTCACGGTGCTCATTTTTTAAGTGGCATCACTAATGCCAGCCCAGGTCATGGTTAGGATGACTGCCGGGCTGGTCCATCCCCCCAGGGCGCTGCCCCTCCCTCCCCTACCCCTCTGCTCACTCTCAGATGAGGTGCCAGTCCCTGTCTGGGGGTGGGCTCACTCACTCCAAGGAAGATGTTGCTGGAGGCATCGAAACCAGCGGCGTAGATGCGGGCAGTATAGGGTGGCCGGCGGTCACAGAGGATGCGGCAGGCATAGCGGGAGATGGTGCTCTGGGCTGAGGGGCCCTCGGCAGCCCCTCCTCCAGGGGATGTGTCTGTTACCACAAAGTCGATCATGTTCTCCGTGGAGCGGCCAATCTGTGAGGAAGGGGAGAGCAAGCACAGGGGTGCCATGTGTGCAGGTCAATCCCACGGGCTTCCCAACCCTCCCACCGGGTTCCCAGCAGCTGCTCTGCTTGTAGGGTCACCAAACAATGAGGAGGAGCCCTCTGGGCTCTCAGCTGGAGTCGCCAAATCCAGTCACTGGGGTCTGGGGTCTTCTCTGTCTCCCCCACTCAATAAAAATGAGTTGATTTATTTGATAGACCAGTGAAAAGGTGACACCCAGTCTGGGAGTGCCCAAACATTAGCAGCAAATAGCAAATTTTTTGTATGTACTAGCTACCATGCCAAGCACTTCATGTACAATACCTCCGCTAATCTACCCGATAATTCCATGGAGTGGGTACGTTATTGGCCCCACTGTACAGATGAGGAAACTGAGGCCCAGAGCGAGTACGTTAAGTGACTCTTGCCCAAAGTCACCTAGCTGGTAGGTGATGGAGCTGGGATCTGACCCAGGCAGTATGACTCTCACGCCACACTCTGAACCCCTAAGCTGCATGGCCTCCCGTGGCCTGGGTGTCGGGTCCTGGGTTTTAAATTTTGATGTAGCCACTGATTTGCTGTGTGACTCCAGGAAGTCAACAGCCCTTCTTGGACATCCCACTTCTTCATCTGGAGTGTAGTCGATTACACTGAGTGCCCCCAAAGCAACTTCACCACGGCCTTCAGTCTTCCAGGTTCACCCTGGAATGCCCGCAGAGCTGCACATCGAGGCCTGGTGGCCCAGTGGCCAAGAGGCGCACAGAGGGGCCTGAGCCATACCTGGAACATGTCCGTGTCGCTGTCATGTGTGTACTCGACGATGACCGAGTGGCTCCGGGACAGCGTGTACGAGATGCTGTGCTGGCCGCGGTTACTCAGTGCCTGGTGGGGAGAAAGGAGAAGTCACTTCCCAGGGCATGTGGCCAGGAGAAGTGTGAGCCTCGGAGCCAGAGGCTGGAACCCAAAGCCCACTGGCCAAGGCCAGCGAAGGGGCAGCTCTACCCTTGCCGAGGATGTACTGGGCAGCCGGCACTATACGCAGGTTACCTTATTTGACCCCTATAGCCACCCCAAGAAGGAAACATCATTATCATGCCCATTTTACAGTGGAGGGAACCGCAGCTCAGAGGGGAGAAGAAACTGTCCTAAAGACACACAGCTGGACACGGGAGAGCCTGTATCTCAACCCAAGTCCTCTGAAGCCAAAGGCTTTTCCTTTGTCATTGCTGTGTGATTGTCACGTCCCTTCTCTGAGCTGTGGCTGCCTCGAAATGATGCTGATCATTTTCATGCAGTGGCTGGGGTCTGGTCATCATAGAAACATTCTGCAAACTGTAACGCATAGTACATTACAAAGGATCTCCCCTCGGCACCATTTCTCTGGTAGCCCAAGGCAGCGAGTGAGGACACGGTGGGCTCCCCTATTCTGGTGGGGCCGTGGGTGGGTAGGACCGGGAAGGCCGAAGACCTGGGACTTAGGTGGGGAGCGCAGGACCTCTGTCCAGGTCCACTGGGACAAGCTGCTTGCCTTGGATACGAGCGGTGTGGAGATGTGGTGCATGACGTCAGGCTTCACGCCGTTGGCATGGGGCCGGCGGCTCAGCGCCAGGCGGCTTCTCCGGCGACCCTTGTCCCCACTTGCCAGACACCCGTTGTAGCTGTGGATGTAGGGGTTTAAAAAGAAGGGGTTGCAGGGAGAAAGAGAGAGAGAGAGAGAGAGAAAGTGAGCCCCTGAGAGATTTGGAGGAACTGCCAACTTCTGGGCAGAGTCTCCCTTCATAAATAAGCCCTACAACCACCTGAAACTAGGAGACCCTACGTTATCAAATCAGTGCGCTTGGGGAGTAGGGTGAGGGGCAGAATATCTTAAAAGGCCTTTCATTCAATTATCCAGGTTTCCTGGACACCTGACTGGTCAGCTGCTGGGCCCTGGGGTGCCACAGAGCGCACATCGCAGGTCAGTTCTGTCCCCTCGCTGGCAGAGAAGGGGTGTCCTGAGTTTTTCAAGGAAGCTGGGCACCAACTACACCACAGGCCCAGAGGCAGGAGAAAGGAATGCTCGGATCAGGTTTCTGAGAGGGCTAACCCATTTACTAGGCCTTGAAGAACTGGAAAGGATTCACCTTTACAGCAAACTGTCATTTACGACACAAGTACGACTGGAAACCAGAATGAAAGAAAAAACAGACCCACAATGCCACCACCTCCATATATCCATACATGTCAAATTTCTACCTTCCTTCCAGCTTTTATCCGGAGGGACTGACTGTGGAAGGCAAAGATGGGGTGAGTCACAGCCTTGATCACTGCCATGTAGTGGAGCCTCCCGTGTTCCTGGTGCTTCACGTTATTAATTACTAATGGAATCCATGCAATGTCCTGCCAGGCAAGTATCTTTCTTCCCATTTTACAGATGAGGAAAATTGAGGCTCAGGGAGGTAAAATGACCTGCCCGAGGTCCCAGGCTAGTAAGTGAAAAAGTCAGAGATTTGAACTCGGGTCTGTCTGACTCCGGCCTCTCTTGCAGAAGCCCTTCCAGAGGGAAGGCTCACCCCAAGCAAAGGGCCTGAGGCTGGCAGGGTTTGGTGAGATCAGGGAGTGGTGACTTGGGTGTGAGCTTAAGTAGAGGCAGATGAAGCTGGCGGAAGGGCCCTGAACACCAAGCTTAGGAGTCTGGACTTTATTCTGCGAGACTAGGGAGCCACAGAAGGTTCTGGAGCAGGGAGTAGCAGGATGAAGAGCTGCTAAATACAGACAAAGACCACTTGAATCAGAGTTTTCTCTTGAGCTTGTTAAAATGTAGATTCCCTGGCTCCACCCATGGAGATTCAGATTCTGTAGGTTGGGGATGGGACTATCAGTGGGGCTTTTCAATATGCTCTCTGGGTGGCTCTATAGCCAGTGTGGGGCTTCACTGCTCTACTGAGAAAAAACAGCTGCCAAGAGGGCCTCTACCCTTAGGTCTGCACTCTCCCTCATCGGTGGCCTCGCCCTCAGCTGGAAAATCTGCCCTTCCTTTGGGACACCAAGCAGCTGTTTTTCTCCTGCGAGCAGCCCTGAGAGGGGCAAAATCACTTTTGGCCTCAGAAGTTCTTCCCACTTATGGGGTGTGGGGCAGTTCTGGACACAGGCTCGGGGCTCAGATGGGCCTGGCTTAAATCCTGGCTCTTCCACTTATCACATGACCTCTGTAAAATGGTGCTAATTAATCAGGACCTACCTCGCAGGTTCATTGTGAGAACTAAATGAGATAAAGCATTTAAAAATGCTTGGCACAGGGTTTGACATATATAGCAAGCCGTTGATAAATGTTAACTTATTAGGAAAAAGCACATGGTATATACATGTCAGCAAACAGTGGCCATTATTATTTCTAAATAATCATAATGATAGCATAGCTTATCAAATATCTTCTGGGCAGATGGCAGAGAGAGAGGCCAAAAGGAGGTGTGGATGGGGGAATAAGAAGAGGGATCTGTGCCTGGGGGCAGTGCTACTGGGTGATGCAAGGATCCTGGTCAGGCAGAGACCAGGAAGGGGT
Organism: Phoca vitulina; assembly: GCF_004348235.1. Lineage (NCBI taxonomy): Eukaryota > Metazoa > Chordata > Mammalia > Carnivora > Phocidae > Phoca > Phoca vitulina. The sequence goes on along the minus strand of NW_022589719.1, from coordinate 32,417,007 downwards.
GAGGTCTAGCCACCAACTCACATCGCTTCCCCTCTCCTGGCCTCAGGTTTCTCATCTGTAGCATGAGGGTCAGCTGCGGCTTAGTCAAAGTGCACTAGACCTAGAGTAAGAAAGACCTAGGTCCAAATCCCAGCCCTGCCACTTACCAGCTGTGTGCCCTTGGACCAGTCACTTCCCCTCTCTGAGCCTCGGTTTCCTCACCTCCTTCCTCACAGCATCTTTGTGAAGATTGAAATGAAATAATGTCCGTGAAAGGGCTTGGCACAAGCCTGCCTCCCAGAACACTGGATATGTGCCAGGCACCGTCCTACGTGCTTTACAGAAATCACCTCATTCATTCCTCTGACAACCCTCTGAGGTATTATTATCGTCCCTATTTGTAAGATGGGAAAATGGAGGCACAGGGAAGTTAAGCAACTTGCAGAGGCAGGATTTGAACCAAGCATTTTTGCTGGAGAACCAGAGTTCTTCACCCCAGACTACGATACGCTAGGTGCTTTATGAAAGGCAGATGGTGCTACTTCTTTTCTGATCAGAAACTTAGGTGGGCAGTTAGAGTTTTCTCAGCAATTTATAAAAAATGGGAAAATAAAATAACAGGAATTGAGGTGGGTTTGGTCAATTCTGTCTCTCAGTTGGGAAGGTGAGAAGGGACAAACAGCAGAAGGTCATATGTGGGGAGAGCTGGGGCCCTTGGTCTGGTTGCCCTGGGGGTGCCTGGTGCCCTGCCCCACCTGGACCAGGGTCGCTCACCCCAGGACTATGAGTTCGCCATACTTGATGGGCTCCTCGCCTGGCTGTGCATCTTCACCAGAAGAGAGGACACAAGAGCCCTGGCTCCCTGGATGCCGGAGATCTGAGGTTCGGGGAGACCCCACTTCAGGGTTTCCTTCTAGCACCATTCTGGGCAGAGTGGGAGAGGAGAAAAAGAATTTTGCAACCTCCCATCCCAACCCCCTCAACGCCAGCTCAGGCCTGCTGCAGGGCCACCTAGGCTAAGGCCAAAGTGACCTTTCACCACCTCTGTTGCTATGGCAACTGCTCCACCTCTGCCTCCTTTAAACTGTCCCGGGGTTGCTGGGATACCAGAGAAGGGAAATGGGTGGGATGGAACCAAGAGGAGAGGGCCCCACATTCAGAGGGTCAGGATGTTTGGTGGGGCCAGCCGGTGGACCAACATGGGGTGGCCAGAGGCTTCTTTCTGGCCAGGACACCAGCCTGGGATCTGCTTGGAAGAGGGACACCTCAGGAGTTAGAGAGGACCCTTATTCCTCATCTTAGACTCAGCTCCTGGATTTGGCTCTTGGCCCCAGTGCCTCTGAGTAACCCTTCTGTCGGGTTTTGGGCATCTATCTATCCATTTTAATCATTCAGCCCCTTTGCAGGTCTAGGCCTCTGTCTGTCTGTCTTTTTTCTCAATGACTCTCTGTCCTCCTGGACTGTCCTTTTCACCGTCTCTCTTCCCACCCTCCTCCCCATCTCCGTCTGTCTGGCCACATTCCTCTCCCCATCCATCTGCCTCAGTCTCCCCACCTTGGCCTCACCCGGCGGGCAGGCCTCTGGACCCCTCCCGGGTGCGCGCCCACTCCCTCCCCCAGGTGTCTGTCTGCAGTCCCAGAGCCGCCCGGGTCTCTGGAGGCCTGTGGGGGCGGCGCTCCCCCCTCCAGCTGGGGCTGCAGCAGAGCCCGTCTCCGCAGGAAGCCTGTTTGGAAAACATCCCCGCGCAGGAGGGACTGCGCTGGGGCAGGCCCGCGCCCCGCGCCCGGGGCAGGCACAATGACGGCCCAGCGCATACGCAGATACACACCCGGCGGCCCCTCGCCACAAACACGCGCGCGCACGCACACAGTCCCGCACACCCCGAGCCCCGCGGGCAGTGCCCAGACGGGCGCCGAGCCCACCCGGGACCCGAGAGCGCGCAAACAGCCCCCCACGACCGCCCTGGGACCCACTCCCCCTGCCACCCCCAGACACGCAAACACGCCCCCCGCGCCCGCCCGGGCCCGCCCGGCGCAGCCCCCGCCCCCTCCGCCCCGGCGGTCTCACCTGGCCGCGCTCCCGGTCCCTCTCGGCGCCGCTCCCTTCGCGCCTCGCCCCTGCTCGGCCCCGGGGCCGCTGCGGCGGGATGGGCCCGGCCCGCGGCGGCTCCGCGCTGCCTCGTCACGGGGACACCCGGGGCCGGGAGAGGGGGCGAACGCGAACCGCCACACTCCGCCCCCTGTCCCGATGCCCCGCCCCGTTGGGACCGCCCCCGGAGCCCCGCCCCACCCGAGACTCCGCCCCTTGCGGCGAGGCTTAACTTTAGTCAACAGAGCCCGGCCCCTCTGGGGAGACCACGCCCCCTCCCTCACCCCGCCCCAGACTCTGGGAAGCTCCGCCCACCACTCTGTCTCAGGAACTCCCTAGCCAGTCTTCGCTGGTTCGGGGACTCTCCGGTATCTTTGAGCCTCATCCCCCGGTTCAGGCTCCCAGACCCAGCCCTCATTTCTGGGGACTTCGGGGTTCTCCCAGAGACAGGGGCGCCCCCTCTCTCATTGCAAGCCGGAGTCTTCGCACTGGGCGTGAGGCCCCTTTCCCCACCTTTGGCTGGGACTCTCCACCTCCAGGCTGAGACCCCGCCTCCCAAACGGGAACCCGCGGAATTAGAGGAGAGAAGAGGGGGCTGGAAAGAGAGAAGGAAAATACTAGAGGAATCGGAGGAGGGGGTGTCCGTTAGCAGGGAGGCCGAGGAAAATGCTGCAATTGACTCGACTCACAGACCTGTCTTCAGCCTAGCTCGGCCACTTTCTCGCTGGGTGACCTCTGGACGGCTCTGGGCCCCGGGGTGTCCGGGAACACCTCCCTCCTTCCCTCTAGCACACACACACTACCTGAGAAGCCACAAAGGGGATGGAGACCTTTGGGAGCACGCAGCTCCTTCTGGGCCTGGGCTTTCAAGAGATCTATCAGTCTATGCCAGGTGCCATGCCCTGTGCTTTGAGCAAAATAAGGCCTTTAATTTCTGGGAGGCAGGCACGATAATCCCCCATTTTACAGATGAGAAAACAGAATTGTACAAACCTAACTTGGATGTGGTTATCTTGCTAGAAAGGGACCAAGGGCAGATCTCAGCTGTGTGACTCCAAAATCTGGACTCCTAACTTCTATACCTTGTTATGATGAAGAATGGCAGGCTGGGGATCAGAGGTGCAGAGCAGGAGAGACCCAGAAATGCATCAGATAAGATCCCTACAGCACATTATTTCTCAGTATGTTTGGAACCATAACCAAGGGCTGGGGGAAGACCAGAAGATAGACCCTTAAACTGGGTCTTTGGAGTATTTACTGAGGAAATCAAGGAAGGTTGTACAGAGGAGGTGTCCTTTGGCCCCAGTCATGAAGGAGAAGTGAAAGTTTGCCCATACATTCCTGAGAGAGAGCATCCTTCCTCCTCTCCCCCCATCTTGTTGCTTGTGAAGCTCCCTGTCTCCTAGATCCCCCTGGGCCCCACCACATCCACACACCCCACTAACTCCCCCACCTAAAAATAGTCCATGATACCAACTGCTTTGCCAACTGTTTGGGGGCCCCAGCAGCCAGATGAAACAAGAAGGCAGTTAACAGCACGTCCTTTAGGGACAAAGGCACTCATTAAACAAAGAGAGGCTCCCTGAGAGGCCACCACTGAGAAGGCTGGACTGCTGGGCTGTCAGCAGCAGATCATACAAATCCTACACCACAGGAGAGCTCCCATCCCTGAATGCCTGCTGTGTGCCCACCTCCATGCCAGGTTCGCACAGCCACCATGGGACACGGGGACAGTGGGACAGTCTCACTCCCCTTTGCATTCCCAGCTTCCAGCACATTGCCTGCCAGAGCAGGCCCTCAGTGAACACGTGCTCAATAACTATTAGAATCTCCAGTTTACAGATGAGGAAACTGAGGCTCGGGGAATGGGGGAAGAGATATTTGCCCCAGGTCACACAGTGATGCAAGCACGTAGCTGAGGATTGATCAGAGCCCCAGTGCTACCATCTGACACCAGAGTGCAGGGAGGAAGGATTGAGAGAGATTCCGGAGTACTGCAGGAGACAGAGATTTCTCCTGTGGTATAGTGCACGGGGACCAGAGCTGCATGATGAGCACGGCCAGACCACAAGGGGCCTCCTGAAACCTGGGGTGAGCCTGGTCCCAGCATTGTCCAGGTGGGGGAGAGGAAGGGAGAGTTGGGACACCATCAAGAGACACAAGTGCCCAAGTTCCAGCCTTGACTTCTGGCTCTGTCTCAAGAACTCTAGCTTCTCAATCTCTCTAGACCTCATGTTCCTTATTTATAAAATGGGAATAATAAGGGGCGCCCGGGTGGCTCAGTCAGTTAAGTGCCTGCCTTCGGCTAGGGTCATGATCTCAGGGTCCTGGGATGGAGTCCCCCATCAAGCTCTCTGCTCAGCGGGGAGCCTGCTTCTCCCTCTCCCTCTACTTCCTTGTTCCTGGTCTCTATCTATCTCGAATAAATATATAAAATCTTAAAAAAAAATGGGAATAATAATAATACTGCCTACCTATCGTGGGATAAAAATTTGCAGTATTGTTCTGAAATCCCTTTGTTCAACCCCTGCCTTCTCTCTCTTCAATCTAGATCTTGCAAAAAAAAGGGGGGGGCAACAAAGAAAGGAACAAGATACAATCTTTATTTCTTCAATTCTTGGGTTCAAGTGTCTGAAGACAAGTGGCTGGCATAAACAGTTTGGAAGAAGATTTGTGTATCTATTTCAGAAAAGATGTTGAAGGAAAAACAACAAGGAACTCTCTGGCCTAAGAGATTTGGAGAGAAGCAGGAAGGGCTAAGATGCTGAGTTCTGCCTTTGAGCTCCTTGTAAGTGGGAATGGGGGCTGGGAAAAGATTGAACCCTCAGGTAGATTTGGGGATCCAAACCCTATTCCTTTAAAGAGACCAAATTTGATTGGATCAGTTTATGGAGCAATTTATGTCCCAGGACATTGTTGAAAACAATAGAGACTCAGCCAGCATTGAGTGGAGCTTAACAGCTAGGTGTGGCCAGGGAAAGAGTCAGTCAGGGAGAGCCCAGATGACTGTCATCCCAGGGTGACTGTGGGCATATCCAAGGCTGCACTTCCTGAGGATCAACACAGAGGCTTTATATTTAGACTGGGAAGTGGGGGGGAGGGCGGAGATAGACTTCACTAAAATAACCCAGCCAGTCACTAATCAGACAAATGACAGTAACAAGCCTCAGAGGGGGTAGACTAGTACTGAGTTGCTACAATATATTAATTAAAATCTTCAATTTCCCACAACAAAAAAATATAATTCAAGCAACGAAACAGGAAAGGATGACCCATAGACTGGGATAAAAGCAGGCAGGCATTGTCCGGATGTGGGGAGTTTGGCATCCTCACACACTGCTCAGGGAAATGTAAAATGGTGCAGCCGCTTAGGAACAGTGCCTCATGCAGTTAAACATAGAGTTACCACATGAGCCAGCAATTCCACTCCTAGGTGTATACCAAGAGAAATGCAATGTTAGAAATAAAGAAAGTCAAAGAAGTCAATAGCGCAAAAATCAGGAAGGTGGTCATTAATTGTGAAGGAGCTCGTGCGGGAAAGCATCAGGGTGCTGTCCGTGGTGCTGTTCAGTTTCTTGACTGAGTGGTACTCACCTGGGTACTTGTTTTATAATAGTCAACTGTACATTTATATCGTGTAGGCTGTTTGTTTGTTTATGATATTTTAAAATAGAAGTGTTTAAAATAAGATGAGCTGGTTCAACCAAAGCCTTACACTCTGCAATTTGAACAGGCAAGGACTTGTTCCAGCTGAAACTACAGGGGCTTTCTTTTTCTCTTCTTTTCTTTCTTTCTTTCTTTCTTTCTTTCTTTCTTTCTTTCTTTCTTTCTTTCTTCCTTCCTTTCTTTCTTTCTTTCTTTCTTTCTTTCTTTCTTTCTTTCTTTCTTTCTTTCTTTCTTTCTTTCTTTCTTTTTTTTGCCCATGAGCATTAGTAAGAAAGACATTTTTATTATGGTCCAATGCACACACAGGCACACAAGGGAAACACCAGTGTGACAAGACAACACATATCTTTACTCCTTGTGATGTACTTGGCTATTTTCTATTCTGTTCCATTCTATGTTGTTAAAAATGACAGTTGAGGGGCGCCTGGGTGGCTCAGTCGGTTGGGCGGCTGCCTTCGGCTCAGGTCATGATCCCAGGGTCCTGGGATCAAGCCCCGCATCGGGCTCCCTGCTCCACAGGAAGCCTGCTTCTTCCTCTCCCACTCCACTTGCTTGTGTTCCCTCTCTCGCTGCGTCTCTCTCTGTCAAATAAATAAAAAAAAATCTTAAAAAAAAAATGACAGTTGAACTCAAAAAATCAATGTAATAACCGACTGATAGGCCCCAATGCTAGTTTTTAAGAAGTCTTGTCTGAGATCAAGGTGTCAGCAGGTCTGGTTTCTTTTGAGGATTCTCTTCTTGGCTTGCAGATGGCCACCTTCTTGCTGTGTCCTCATGTGGTCTTTCGTCGGTGCATGTCTGTGTCCTGATATCCTCTTATAAGGACATCAGTCAGATTGTTAGGACCCAACCTAATCACCTCATTTTAACTCACTTACCTCTTTGTTTTATTTTATTTTATTTTAAAGATTTTATTTATTTATCTGAGAGAAAGAGTGCTCAAGAGAGAGAGCACAAGCATGGGAAGGGGTAGATAAAGTGGGAGAAGCAGAGTCCCTGCTGAGTAGGGATGGGGGCTCGATCCCAGGACACCAGGATCAAGAACTGAGCCCAAGGCAGACACTTAACTGACTGAGCCACCCAGGCGCCCCTCACTTACCTCTTTATTTTTTAATTTTTTTTAAGATTTTATTTTTTCATTTGAGACACAGAGATACAGAGAGAGAGAGAGAGCATGAGCAAGGAGAGAGGCAGAGGCAGAGGGAGAAGCAGGCTCCCCACTGGGCAGGGAGCCCGACGTGGGGCTCGATCCCAGGACCCTGGGATCATGACCTGAGCCGAAGGCAGGCACTTAACCATCTGAGCCACCCAGGCGCCCCTCACTTACCTCTTTAAAGGCCCTATCTCCAAACATAGTCACATGCTGAGGGGGTTAGAGCTTCAAGATATTACTTCAGAAAGGAGAGAATTCAGTGCATAAGTGACACCTTCCTGAGGGATAGGGAGGCAGAGGAGTCAGGAGGAAAAGGGAGAAAGAGTGTCCATGTCTGTACGTCTACAAATGGGGAGGCATTCAGGGCATCAGGGAAATGTACACTCTGGTTGGTTGGACAGTGAGGTAGGGAGTATGAGGTTGGAGAAGGTGGCAGGGGCTATGAAGTGTAGACTTTAGTTTGAAGAGTGATGAGTCCCAGCAGGATCCCCTGGGACACTGGAGGGAGATCCCAGAAAGCCGAACTTGACGAGTGTTTCAGATGGACCAAGACCCACACTCTGGGAAAAGAAGCTGTAGGTGTCACTGACCAGCTTCAGACGGGGCCCGACACTGGCTGAGTTGGAGAGGATAGACTGGAGGGGCTAGAATGGAGGCAGAGAGGGCATAGTGGGGGCTGTCCTGAGTGTCCAGCTGACAATACTAGTAGTTAGCTTTCTTAGAGTGCTTACTCTATGCCTTAGTCAGGCCTGAGCTAAGTACCCTGTCTACGTAATTATGTTAAATTCTCTCAACAGTCCTGTGTGGTTGGTACTTTTTAATTCTTATTTCACAGTTAAGAAAACTGAGGCCCAGACAGCTGTAGGGACTTGACTCAAGTCACACAGCTAGGGAGAAGTGTTTGTTTTGGGATGACAATCACAGAGGAGATGGCAGAATTGGTGAGAGCCGTGGCAACGGAAGTGGGTGGGATTCGGGACAGATTGAACACGGGGGCTAAGGTAGAGGGGTGAACTGTATGTGGGCAGTTCTAGGTCCCTAACTCCCTATATCTGCAATCAAAAGTGGAAGGGAGCTCAGCTTACTCCTTCTCCCTCTGCCTCCCTCTTCTCTGCCTGCCCTTCTACGCTGCTCCAGGGGGACTCCCAGAGTACCAGGAACAGGGCTGAGCATTGTTTGTGTGACAGGTACAGATCTTAGTTCATACTTGCTGCATATAAGATACAGAACTTTTCTCTGACTCAACTTCATCTCTGTTTCCATTGGTGGAAATTTGGAGTTCCTTCCCCTTACCCCAGGAGGACACAACTGGCACCCAATGCTGTCTGTTCACACGGGTCCCTGATGAGATGGCCCAACTGGACCTCCACCCTAAGAAGGCCTCTGCTCAAGCAGCCTTAATCTCCAGGGCTGGTGGCTTCTCTGCTCTCTCCACATTACACTTCCAAGCATAGGAGCCTTTCTGCTGCACAAGCGCACAGGATTTCTGCCAAGCATGCCTTGGTCACTACACAACTGTTCCCTCTTAAGGTCTTGCTGCCTCCTTGGGGAAGGGGATTAGCCACCCATTGACTCCTGGCCTTAACTGCTTTTCTGGGGTCCACTACTCATCTGGAGAGCTGGCTGCAGGCTTTGCACCTGGGACCTCCTAAGTCTCTCTCCCTGTCACTCCACATCCCTCTTTGCTCCTCCTCCTTGCAACCCAGTGAATCTTTCTATACTGTGTACATTGGAGGTCACAGTGTAAAACCCGCTACTTGTAATGTATTGTCCAGGCTTCTTCATTTTCTGCTGGGCTCAGGCTCAGTTTTAGCTTGATTTCTACTTCTTCACTTCTTTTTCTCAAACTGTTCTCCTGCAGCTTCAGATCCCCCATCTCCTGGCCTTCTAACCCTGTGGCTGCTCCTTCTTGGTTTCCTTTGCTCACTTTCTCTTCTCTTCTTTCCCCTCTTTAAATGCTGACTTCTCTTCTTTCCTCCTTGGGTGAGCTCACTCCTGGCCTTGGCCCCAAGGACTATCAGTCTCTATGCTACAGATGCCAGCATTTCTGTGTGCAGCTCAGGCTTCTCTCCCAGACCAGGCCCCGTGGCTGGTGGCCCACAGGCACCCCTGTTGTGTGCTGGTCTCAGTCACTGACAACCAATGTTGTGGCTGGACTGGCCTTGTGGGTTTTTGTTTGTTGTTGTTTTTTAGAGAGAGAGAGAGAAAGCGGGGGAGGAGCAGAGGGAGAGAGAGAATCCTAAGGAGGCTCCACATCCAGTATGGAGCCTGAAGTGGGGCTCGATCTCAGCACACTGAGATCATGACCTGAGCTGAAATCAAGAGTCGGACGCTTAATGACTGAGCCACCCAGGTGCCCCACCTTGTGGTTTGTGAATGCAAGATGCCCTCGGTAATAACCATTAGAGAACTTTGGTTTATTACTCACAGGTCCTGGAAATTGCATGGCAGACCTGGGGCCACACAGACAGTTTGCAGAGGGAGAGAGAGAAGGGGGAGCACCTTGGGTTCTGCTTTTATTGGGGTCCTGATTGGGGGCCTAAAATTTCACAGGCTCACTATTTATTGGTGAATTTAAAACAGAAGAGCTGGAATTTAAAGCACACGAAGAGTAAAATCACGCAGTTCGAGTGCTCAGTTACCAAGATCTCTAAAACAAAGAGCCTCAGGGGGAGAGGGGACTTGAGCTGAGCCTTTTTATCTAGACTTGTGGCTGACAATGTATTTAGATAGCCATCTCTGAAATGGATGTCTCTTTGAAGAGGATGCCTCCTCAGTGAAAGCTTAAGCCAGGCCCTGACATTGCAAAAAGAGAAACCAACTGTCAAGGCTTACACCATACTTCCTAACACAACTCACAATCTTCTACCCACACTTATAGCTCCCATGTTCCAACACTGAAAGTAAAAGACCTTATCATTCATTTGCCCAAACTCTCCATGCCAGAACCCAGAGCATCACCCTGGATGCCTCTCTCCCCCTCCCCCGACAAATCACCCACCAAGCACTAAGTTCTGTTGATTGGCAAGGCAGCCTAGGGAGTGGTTAGGGGCACCAGAGCCAAAGGTCTGGGTTCAAATTCTGACTCTGCCACTTTCTAGGAGCATAAGTTTGGACAAGTGATTTGACCGCTCTGGGCTTCAGTTTTCTAGTCTGTAAAGTGGGGAATAATAATAGCACCTATACTTGATAGGATTATAATGAAGTTTACATGAGTTACTATTCATAAAGATAGACACAGTACATATTGCACAAGCATTTCTTGACTAAAATATATTTCTATCTTCTAAGTATCTCTTGAATTGGTCCCAAGCCACCAACATCTCTCCACTGTCTTCCTGCCCTGGCCTGATAGGTCTTCCTGCATCCGGGCTTGCCCTCCTCCAATCCCTCTACATACCCAAGCCAAGGTCACCTTTCAAAATGCAACTACTTAACCCTCTCCAGTGACTTCTACTGCAAGCCACAGCCTTACAAAGGGCTGACAAGACTTGCATGATCTGACCCCCACTCACCTGTCGCACCGCATTTTCACCACTGAACACTCTGACCTCACACATTTCCAAAGCTAGACTAGGGAGTTGTTTCCTTATAATCTGCAAGAGCTGGAATAATCAAAACTATCCTTTCATTGACAGAAAGTGGACATTGGCAACAGAGCCCAGTGTCCCAGGCAGCATTCTTGGCTCTCTGAGCATCTACCATGCCCATCTGTTTCCTGATTCCTTCATTTAGGAAGGATCTATGTCTTTATTTGTAAATAAATTTGTAAATAAATGCTGGGCATTGTGGGGCACCCAGAGATAAATCATACCTAGCTGGGCATGTTCTGGGCCAGGCTCTCTTCTTTTTTTTTTTTTTTTTTTTTTTAAATTTATTTATTTGACAGAGAAAGAGACAGTGAGAGCAGGAACACAAGCAGGGTGGGGGGGGAGAGGGAGAAGCAGCCTTCCCGCCGAGCAGGGAGCCCAACGCGGGACTCGATCCCAGGACACCGGGATCATGACCTGAGCCGAAGGCAGACGCCTAACGACTGAGCCACCCAGGCGCCCGGTCAGGCTCTCTTCTAAGTGCTTTACCTGAATTAACTAATTTCCTGGGACATTGGTACTATTATTAGCCCCATGTTATTAGTGAGTAAACCAAAGCACAGGGTAGTTAATTATTTTGCCTAAGGTTTTACAACTAGTAAATCAAAGAGACAGCTTGATTCCAGAGTCTTGCTAAAGCTAATGAGGTAGAGCGTTATAAAGAACTTGATAAACTTCAGAGGCAGGAACAATCACATTTAATTAGCAGGAGTTCAAAAATATTCATAATAAAAAATCTCAGTTTACAGTGTGGTTTAACACAGATTATCTCCTCTTACTAGATGAGGCAATATAGAATCATGGTATATGGCACAAGGTCTAGAATCAGATAATACCAATATTTATTTCCCAGCCTTGTCACACACAGGGTAGGTATTTTTAACCTCCTTTTTGTGCCTCAACATTCTCATATGAAAAGGGGTATAATAAAAGAATTTACCTCATGCCATTGTGAGGATTAAATGAGATAATAATGCCCTTCAAGCGCTCAGCAGCATGCCCAGAATGTAGCAACTGCTCAAAAAAAAAAAAAAAAATTAAATGACATAATAAGATGCTGGCTTATTTTTATTTTGTTATTTTATTTTATCAGGCATGATGTATAAAATATGTTCTGGGCCTGTTAAGCCTCACAACAGCCCTGTGAAGGTTTTGTCCTCGTTGTACAGTTCATAGCACATGCTTACTAGGTGCCAGGCATTGTTCTAACACACTTTGCTAACAATCCTCACAACAATCCCTAAAGCTATGTCTACATATTATAATCCTCTTTGAACAGGGGGAGGAAACGGAACATAAGTAATCTGAACAAGTTCACAGCCAGCAAGAGGAGCAACCGGGTAGTTGCTTCCCGGGTCTGTACTCTTAACCATAAGTGCCTTTCAACAACAGGTGAGGAAACAGGCTCAGAAAGAAAGAGATTCTCATGCCTGAGAAGGAGCTCTATGTTACTTTCAAACCCAAGGATTATAATCATATCCAGTAGATGGCGTCCCAGAGCATAGCAACGTGCGAGATTTGCATAAGCGGTCAAAACTACCATGCCCACAATGCTGTGCGGGATTAAGGTCCTTCTCCAATTTAGCTGTCCGAGGTACTGCCTAAGTGCTCTTCAGGAGGAATGTGTGCATCTGAACCATTGGGCGTTCCCCTATCTGCATATCGCGAGTTAAAAGATTTTTCCCCTTCATATTACTCTCCTTGTCTTACTGGTTGGAGGATAGAAGGGCCGAAACAACGCTTCTTTTTATTGGCTTCGCCTGCCCAAACCTAATGTGAGGACCCTTGACCTCTGACCCAGGATGGCGGCGCCTGAAGCTGTTGCTCTTGCTGTCGCCTTGAGGTGAACTAAGGCCAGGAACCCGGCGTCATGTCGAAGCTGAATCGGGCCACTCGGGCCCTCAGGAAGCCCGAGGCCGGCGGCGTAATCCGGACCATCGTGCGGGCAGGCCAGGCCATGTCCGGGCCCCCACTAGGTCCCATCCTGGGTCAGGTGCACCCGTGGCTGGAATCCCGAGCGGGAGGCGCCGTGGGGTGGGAGCTCATACGCGGTGGAGGGTGCGGGCTCCGGACCCAGGGAGGCTTCGGTTTAAAGCGCGGCTCTGCTGCCCACACGGTTTTTGTCTTTGCGTTCGTTCCACGGCCTCTTCGGGACTCAGCTTCCTCGGTCCTTTCTCAGCGGGCTGTTGGGAGGGTAGCGGGATGATGCATACAAATCATCTGGCGCGTAAAGTTAGTTGAATCTGGGTAGCAGAAGGAGGATGGGAACGTAAGGAAGTGAAGACGGAGGAGGAAACGGATAGAAGAATCTCCTGGATGTCCTCCCCACGCTAACGCCTGTGCTTCCCACCCAGAGAGGGGTTTCCATCAACCAGTTCTGCAAGGAGTTCAACGAGAAGACAAAGGACATCAAAGAAGGCATTCCTTTGCCCACCAAGATTTTTGTGAAGGTGCACAGTCGGGACTCTGATCCTGTTTGGTTTTAAGTTTTCATTTGAATTCCAGTCAGTCAGTATACGGTGTTATATTAGTTTTGGGTGTACAATATAGTGATTCAGCAATTCCATACATCACCCGGTGCTCATTGCGACAAGTGCACTCCTTAATCCCCATCACCTAGTGATCCTGTTTTTTTCTTTCTCGCTATTCTCCTTAGTTCCTGAGGGCTGGTAACCTGGGGTTGCTACTCTGCTTCTAACTTTGGGCGAGGCTCTTCCTATTATGAGTCCCACTTTTCCCGTTTACACAGTGGAGACTAGACCGTATCTTTTCTGAGCCCATCCTGCCATATTGCAGTTCCTCCCTTTGCCTCTCCATTTCACTGGGGCTTCTAGAGCAGAGTTGGGCCTGGACTAGGGGTGACAAAGCTGTTAGCTACAGATTATTTTCCCTGTGGTTTCATGGTCTGTTAGAGGGACACCATTGGAAGATGAGTCAAGGGAAGGGAGGACAGAAGTTAGAAGTTCTCTGGGCTGAGGCGGTACGGGTTAGGGGAGACAAGACATATTCTCATATTTTCTTTCCTATTAAGCCTGACAGGACATTTGAAATCAAAATTGGACAACCCACTGTTTCCTACTTCCTGAAAGCAGCTGCTGGGATTGAGAAGGGGGCCCGGCAGACAGGTAAGGGTCAGGACGGGCACCCGGGATTCTGGGGGCTCTGGAAGGAAGCAGGGACACCTGAAGGTCTACTTGTTTCTTCCTCCCAGGGAAGGAAGTGGCAGGCCTGGTGACCTTGAAGCATGTGTATGAGATTGCCCGAGTTAAAGCCCAGGACGAGGCCTTCGCCCTGCAGGATGCGCCCCTGTCCTCTGTGGTTCGCTCCATCGTTGGCTCTGCCCGTTCCCTGGGCATTCGTGTGGTGAAGGAGTGAGTGTCCTGGGAAGGTGCAATGCGAGGGGAGGGCTTGGAAAGTTCTTGACTCTGGGGCAAAGCTGAGAGGGCCCATTACAGTGGGAGAGTCAGCTTCTGAGTCAAGGACCTTAGATTTTGGGAATGGGGAGCCTTATTCATCCATTTGGAATAAGAATATTAAGTACTTGTTATGGGTTAGACATTGTTCCGGACATTGGATACCGCTAGGAACGAGATAGCCATGCTTGGCCCCACTCTGAAGGAGCTCAGAGGTCAGAGCTGGAGGCAGATGCACAAGTGGATCATCAGGCTGCTGGATGGTCATTGTTGACAAAAGGAACTGCAGGTGTCTTGAGAACAGAGATTAGAGCTCCTGATTTGGCCTGGTGTTTCAAAGAGGACTTCATAGAGGAGGTGACATCTAAGCAGAGACTTGGAAAAGGAGGTCAAGCATCCCAAGAAGTGGAAAGATCCTGTGAAGGACAGAAGGTGACAAAGTGAAGCAAAGAAGTGCAGTGTGCTCTGGCATATGGTGCTAGAAGCATAGTGGGGAATAGGAAGAGAGGTGAGACGGACCAGCTGGGAAGGCTGAAGGCCGTTTCCAGCTGCAAGTTCAGAACTGATCCTGAGGCCAACAGGGGGCTCTCTCCTAGAGCTTAGGATGACCTCAGGAATTATTTCTTTGAAGTGAGATGCTGGATGGGGGGGGCATCTGACTCAGACAACAGCAGGGGCAGCACTTGTCCCTTCACGGGCCTCTTGCTGCTCACGTCACATCCCATGCTGAGGCCAACGGTTGTTTCCAGAGAAGTGGGGGTTAAGCACGGTACAGGGATAGACTTGACTTTTCGCAAATCTTTACTTTTACTAGGAGTGCAGAGGTGAGTCAGTCTGACTCCCGCTTGTGGGGAGGCACAGGGACAAAGCCCGATGACTTCTTTGTACAAAGTGTTTGGGGGCCAGAGGAAGGGGCATTTAATCTGGACTGGGGTATAGCTGAGGCCTCAAAGGACCGGTGGGGCTTTGAGAAGGGAATATAAGGTAGGGTTGGGGGCGGGGTGGCAAAGGGATGGAGGCTGGGGAGTCCAGGGAGGGAGAAGGGGCCCTGAGACAGTGCTGTGAGCACTCGTGAGCTCCCCAGCAGTGACTGGCCACTCACTCACTCTCTTTCCTTGCACCTGCAGCCTCAGCTCAGAAGAGCTGGCAGCTTTCCAGAAGGAGCGAGCTGAATTCCTGGCTGCCCAGAAAGAGGCAGATTTGGCAGCGCAGGCAGAAGCTGCCAAGAAATGACCCCTGTCCCCCACACTCCAGGATTTTGAAGCTGGAATGGAGGCCAGTTGGAAAAGCTGTACCAAAGGGGCAGAAGGGAGGCGACACCAAGCTGATTATTATTTCCCTGACTTTAAATTATATATTTTTACATGTATGACAGTCTCAAGAGATCAAGCTTAAATAAACAACCTTTTGTCACCCACCCTTGGCTTCTGTCTTGGGACCCAAGGGGAAGAGGACCAATGTCAATGGTAGCCAACGTGGGCAGATACCAGCTGCCCGAAGGAGGCCGGGTCTTCATGCTGCTCTCATTCTGTGTAATCCCATGCTCAGCCAAGCAGAGCACCTTGCCCAGGTTTTGAATTGGGGGCAGAGGTAGGAGTTAGAGCTCCAGCCTTCTGATTCAAAGTCCTGTGTGGTCCTCCTCCCCAGGGGTGAGAGAACAGGTGGGGGCCATGGATACGGAGGCTTAGCTTGTGCCTCCATCAGAAATCTCTCTTATCTCTTTGGGACTTAGCACTTCCACAGAAACAGACTGCCATGGGCACTAAGTCACAGCCCCAAGCAGACTTACTGCCCAGGGCACCTTAGATCCCAAGGGCTACTTCAGCCCCCTCTACCAAGCTGACCCTTGTCCTGGGGCAGGTGGTAGCTGAACATGAACTATTGTGGAGTTCATGGCTGCAGACCCACAGAAGAAGCAAAGCTTCAGGAGGCACCTGCCCAAGTTGGGGGAGGTCTTTGGGAACCCCCTGGCCTTTTGTTTTTCTCATTATCCAGAACATCAAGGGTTCCTGTCTTCTCAAAGAGAGGAGGAGATGGGGCGGAAATGGGATTCACATTTACTGAGCATCTGTTCGGTGCTAGGCACTTTGTTTTACACTGAGATTTGGAAAGCATAGAAAAACACCTACAAGAACTAAAAACCTCATGTAATCCCACCACCCAGATGAGACTTCTGCGAATATTTTGGTGTATATCTTTTCCACTGTGTTTCTGTGTGTGTGTGTGTGTATATATATGTATATATATAAATTTATATACAAATATATAAGACATATATAAATATGTAAGACTTTTTTTTTTTAAGATTTTATTTATTTATTTGACAGATAAATCGAGAGAAGGAACACAAGCAAGGGGAGTGAGAGAGGGAGAAGCAGGCCTCCCACTGAGCAGGGAGCCCCATGCGGGGCTCGATCCCAGGACCCTGGGATCATGACCTGAGCCGAAGGCAGACACTTAATGAAAGAGCCACCCAGGCGCCCCTATGTAAGACTTTTTTAGAGAGAGTGTGTGTGAGTGAGGGTGGGGGAGAGGGGCAGAGGGAAAGAATCTTTTTTTTTTTAATTTTTAAAAATGATTTTATTTATTTATTCAACACAGAGCACAAGCAGGGGGAGATGGAGAAGCAGGCTCCCTGCAGAGCAGAAAGCCCAACGTGGGGCTCAATCCCAGGACCTGGGATCATGACCTGAGCCAAAGGCAGACGCTTAACCAACTGAGCCACCCAGGCGCCCCGAGGGAGAATCTTCGCAGGTTCCACATCCAATGTGGAGCCTGTCGCAGGACTTGATCTCGCACCCTGAGATCATGATCTGAGCCAAAATTAAGAGTTGGATGCTTAGCCAGCTGAGCCACCCAGGCACCTCTATATATAAGACTTCTTAAAAAAATAAATTGGGGTCATACTCTGGATACTGTTTTGTTCTACTTTTACTTTTTAAAAATATTATTTATTTATTTTTATTAAGTAAACTCTATACCCAACATGGGGCTCAAACTCAACCCTAAGATCAATAGTTGCTCTACTGGGTGAGCCAGCTAGGTCCCTCTATTCTATTTTTGCTTTTAACTTGGTAACTATTTAGAACATTTTCTGTTATTATCTTCCTCAAATGACTGACTTATTTGTTTATTTATTTATTTAAATTTTATTTATTTATTTGACACAGAGCGAGCACAAGCAGGGGGAGCTGCAGAGGGAGAGGGAGAAGCAGGCTTCCCGCTGAGCAGGGAGCCTGATGCGGGGCTCGATCCCAGGACCCTGGGATTATGACCTGAGCCGAAGGCAGCTGCTTAACCAACTGAGCCACCCAGGTGTCCCCTCTAATGATTTTTAATGACTTCCTAGTATTCTGTCTTATGAGGACCATAATTTATTTAACCAAGTCCTTAACTGTTGGGTATTTTATCATTTATGTTAAAAATATGTATACATGCACCCTGTGGTGAACATCATTTGGGAAACAGTTTTGAGTGGCTTAGGTATCAGGCGCTGGGTTTTTGGTGCTCTTAGGACTGAGGACACAAGAATAAATGTGAGAGACAGTTCCTCCCTTCAGAGATGGCCACTTAATAATAATTACACTCAAAAAATTAGTTATGGTTACCACTGTGACAAAAGAGAAGTATGACAGACTGGGAAAGTGTCCAAGGGGAATAGCCAAGCCTGGGGATTCAGTGAGGAGTTCCCAGGGGAAGTGATTTGAAACTGAGGGATTGAAAACAAGACCTGAAGGATGACTGGGACAGCTGGGAGTGAGCGTAGCATGGGATCTCAGGCAGAGCTGTGTAGAACAATATTAACACACATCTAGTGGCTTAAAACATTGTAGGTCAGGAGTCTGGGCATAGCTTAGCTGGGTTCTCTGCTTCACTGTCTCACAAAGCTGCAATTGAAGCGCTGGCTGGGGCTGTGGTCTCATCGGAGTCTCAACTGGAGAAGGATCGACCTCCAAACTCTTGTGGTTGTTGGTAGCATTAATTTTTTCTTTTTTTCTGGGCAGTAGGACTGAGGGCCTCAGTTGCCAGCCAGAGGGCACTCCGAGTTCCTTGCTATGTGGGCCTTCCCACCATGGCCACTTGCTTTCTAAAAGCCAAGGAAAGAGAGTGTCTCCTCCCAAGAGGAGCATTAGTCTTATGTAACATGGTCACAGCCACATCATCATGTATATCCTGTCACCTTTGTCATTCTGTTGGTTAGATGCAAGTCACAGGTCCCACCTACACTCAAGGAGAAGGAATTATACAAAGATGTGAATACCAGGAAGTGGGGACCCTGGGCCACCTTAGGGTCTGTCTGCCACAAGAGCCAACAGCTTGTGCATAGTGGGACCATGGTCACTGAGTGATGCTCTCGATGTTTCTGCTCTTCCTCTCCCCTTGGGCATTGCACTAAGCTGCCTTTTGAAATTCAATGAGGCTATTTGACTTGCTTTGGCCAGTGAAATGTGAGCAGAAGTAATGTGTGCAGAATTATTTACTAGACAGCATGAGGCTGCAGTGCATTTTCCCCCCTGCTGCAGGAAGCAAAAGCCCATGTTGATGTGGCGATACATGCTGAGCCGCCCTGGGGACAGCTGCACTGGAGGTTTGCCTGGACCTCTAGCTGTCTTTGTGTGAGGGAGAAACGGACCTTGTTAGTTTAAGTCTGGTATTTTGGGGCTTATTACAGCAGCAAAATTTAGCCCATCCTGATTGTTTGGAGACAAGCTTGTTAAGTTGAAAAAAATGGGATGATGAAACCCAGTGCAGTACATCTCTGGTTATTTCCTTTAGGGTAAATTTATTTTCTTTCTTTCTGTCTTTCCTTTCTTTCCTTTCTTTTCTTTCTTTCTTTCTTTCTTTCTCTTTCTTTCTTTTTCTTTCTTTTTTCTTTCTTTCCTTTCCTTCTTTCCTTTCTTTCTTTTTTCTTTCTTTCTTTCTCTCTTTTTCTTTCTTTCTTTCTTTCTTTCTTCCTTTTTTTTGGTAAATTCTTAGAAGTGGAATGGCTGAGTTGCTCTTCATTTTTAATTTCCTCAGGAATACTCTTTTTCTTTTTTTTTTTTTCTTTTTTTTTTTAAAGATTTTATTTATTTATTTGACAGAGCGAGATACAGCGGGAGAGAGAGCACAAGCAGGGGGAGCAGGAGAGGGAGAAGGAGACTCCCCGCTGAGCAGGGAGCCTGATGCGGGGCTCGATCCCAGGACCCTGGGATCATGACCTGAGCTGAAGGCAGACGCTTAACAACTGAGCCACCCAGGCGCCCTTCCTCAGGAATACTCTTATCTCCATTTTGTAGATGAAGAAAATGAAACATTGGTGCCAAGTGCTGCCCGGGATCACAGCTGGCCCCTTGCTTCACTTGAGGAAATAGAAACCATCAGATGGAAAACTCCCAGAGCTTTGACGAAATCTACAAACCTACCATCCTTCTCTTCTTCCTGCCTGTGAGTACGACTTTTTTTTTGTTCCTTCAGAGACAAATCCCTTCACCTCTGCTAAGGGCCCTCTCTTTCACATCTTACCCCACCACCCTCTGTCACCAGTTTCTCCCAGATGCAGCAAGGTGTGATGGTTCAGGCTGCACAGGAGCTCCATGCTCCTTAGCTGTGTGGTCTTGGGCAAGTTACTTAACTACTCTTACCTTAGACTCATCTGTAAGACAGGGAACATTGTGCTTACCTGAAAAGGTTGTTGTAAAGATTAAATGAATTAATGCACATATAGTATTCAGAACAATGACTAGCATATTGCAAGTCCTCAATAAATAGTAGCTGTTATTATTCCTGGATTATTTTCTTGAGCAAACATGCATACTCCAGTATTTTTTTTTTTAAAGATTTTATTTATTTATTTGACAGAGACACAGCGAGAGAGGGAACACAAGCAGGGGGAGTGGGAGAGGGAGAAGCAGGCTTCCTGTGGAGCAGGGAGCCCGATGTGGGGCTCGATCCCAGGAGCCTGGGATCATGACCTGAGCCGAAGGCAGACGCTTAACGACTGAGCCACCCAGGTGCCCCCATACTCCAGTATTATTTAAAGAAACAAGCAATTTCTCTGGTTTCACATCTCCCTTTAGCTACTGGCCCATTTCTCTGTTTTCTTTCACTGTAAAACCTAAAAGAATTGTCTAAATGTGCTGTCTGTACTTCGCATCTTCCATTTACTTGTTAAGTCTTGTAATGCAGGGTGCCTGGGTGGCTCAATTGGTTAAGGACCGACTCTTGATTTTGACTCAGGTCATAATCTCTGCATCGAGTCCCACGCTTAGTGGGGAGTCTGCTTCAGGATTCTCTCTCTCCCTCTGCCCCTCCCTCTGCTTCTGCATGCTCTCTCTCTCTCAAATAAATAAATAAATCTTTTTAAAAAAAAAGTCTCGTAATGCTTTCTGTCTTAAAGTCTCTTGTGTCTGTTATTAAATTTATCAACACTAATCTCTCTTTTGGTTAGCATTAGTATGACTACTCTTTTTCCCATCATCTCAACCTTTTTCTATGCTTATGTTTTAGATGTTCTTGTAACACCTTTGTTGGTGTGGTAAGCCACCCTCCAAAACTGTCCCCAAAGATTCCCACGTCTTAGTCATTAGCACCCGCCCACATTGTTCCAGGGTTGGCCTATGTCACCTATAGACTACGGCAGAAGTGATGTTATGTCACTTCCAAGATTTGGTTATAAAAGACCCCACAGCTCCCATCTTGGTTGCTTTCTCTCCTTTGTAGTCACATCCTCACCCCCTCCCCTGCTATCCCTGGTCCTTGCAACCACTGATCTGTTCTCCACCTCCGTAAGAGGGAGGTCTTTGTTCTCATTTCTAGAACGTTATGCAAGTGGATTCATACAGTATGTGTCCTTTTGAGATTATCTTTTTTCTCACTCAGCATAATGCCTTTTTTAAAAAAAAAAAGATTTTATTTTTAAGTAATCTCTACACCCAATGTGGGTTTGAACTCACAACCCCGAGATCAAGAGTCACACGCTCCACCAACTGAGCCAGCCAGGCGCCCTTCAGCATAATGCTTTTAAGATCCACCCAAGTTGTTGTGTGTATCAGTAGTTCATTCCTTTTTATTACTGAGTAGTATCCCAAGGTGTGGATGTACCACAGTCTGTTAATCATCCATCTGATGAAAGGCATTTTGTTGTGTCCACTATCACAAATAAAGCCGTTATGATTATTCTGAAAGACATAATTTTCATTCCTCCGGATAAATGCCCAAGAGTACAATTGCTGAGTTGTATAGTAAGTGTATGTTTAGTTTTTTAAGAAACTGCAAGATTTCTTTCCAGAGTAACTGTATCATTTTACATTCCAAGCAGCAATATGTGAGTGATCTAGTTTCCGCACATTCTTACCAGCACCTGGTGTTGCCATCATTGTTATTATTTAGTTGTTCTGATAGGTGGTTAGTGATATCTCACTGTGGTCTTAATTTATGTTTTCCTAATGGTTAGTATTGTTGAATATCTTTTCATGGGCTTACTTACTATTCATATATGTTCTTTGGTGAGATGTGTCTTCATGTCTTTTGTCCATTTTCTCTTTTTTTTTTTTTAAAGATTTTATTTATTTATTTGACAGAGAGAGACATAGCGAGAGAGGGAACACAAGCAGGGGGAGAAGGAGGGGAGAAGCAGGCTTCCCCGCGGAGCAGGGAGCCCGATGTGGGGCTCGATCCCAGGACCCTGGGATCACGACCTGAGCCGAAGGCAGACGCTTAACGACTGAGCCACCCAGGCGCCCTCTTTTGTCCATTTTCTAATGGATCGTTTGGTTTTTTTACTGTGTGTCTCAAGAGTTTTGGGTAGGAGTCTTTTGTCAGATATGTGATTCACAAATATTCTCTCCCACTGGGTAGCTTGTCGTTTTATCCTCTGAACAAGATCTTTCACAGAGCGAACGTTTTGAATTTCAGTGAAGTCAGTTTATCAAATTTTTTTTTCTTTTTATGGATTATGCTTTTGGTGTCACAACTAAGAACTCTTCCTCCAGCCCCTGGTACCTAAGATTTTCTTTTGTGTTTTCTTCTACAAGTTTTATATTTTATATGTTTTTTGTTTAGCTCTCTGTCCACAGCATAAAAACTTAATTTACTATGGCCATGTCCTCTTAAACCATATCCAGAGTATAATTATATTTTACATTTAAAGCTGTTATGATTATTCCTGAAAGACATAAATTTCATTCCTTTAATTTTTGTAAAAGATGTGAGGCTTAGCTTAAGGTTCTTCCCTCCCTCACCC
Organism: Phoca vitulina; assembly: GCF_004348235.1. Taxonomy (NCBI): domain Eukaryota; kingdom Metazoa; phylum Chordata; class Mammalia; order Carnivora; family Phocidae; genus Phoca; species Phoca vitulina. The sequence goes on along the minus strand of NW_022589719.1, from coordinate 32,394,894 downwards.
GCCCCAGCCCCAACGATACCTTATTTGTACCATTTGTTGAAAAAACTATTCTCCCTCCATTGAAGTGCTTTTGCAGTTTGAAAGGCCTATTTTTCTTTGGCTCTGAAAGACTAGGGGAATTCCGTTCTGCCCCTCAGAGGGTTTGAGCTTAGCATTCTTCCCCATGCAAGTTTGAAATCTGGCAAATGTCTTGATGGGGAGACTGATCACAAGTCTGGGCAGGCTCTATGCCTCTTAAGGGTCTTTCTTCTTCAGCACCATGGGACCAGGGGGGATTCTCTTTGTCTTTTAGCTTTCATCTCAGTCTCCCAGTCTTCCCACACCCTAGTCCAGAATTTAGCAACAAAATTTAACAAAAATTTTAACAAAACAGACCATGCATTTGGGAGCTCATCCAATTTCCAATCCACTACACCAGCCCCTGATGGTCACCCCAAAACTCACTACCAATGGATTCCCTCTGCCTGGACTAAACCAATCCACCTGCACCCAGAATAGGAAAATTTCTCCAAGAAAGAAGATGATGGGATCATCAGCTCACGCATGAAAAGGCTCTTTCCTCTCTGGAATTTTACTTCGTCTACTTCTTGTTGTTTCTACATTTTCCACACAACTGCCAGAGGGATGACTTAAACATGTAATCATGTCATTCCTCTGCTCAAGTGTACTCAGTGGATTCCTATTGCACATGAAATCAAGTCTGAGTTTCTTACCATGGTCGAAGGCCCTCGGTAATCTTTTCTCTCCTTTTGCTGACCTTGGTTCAGCCACACTGATTTCCTTGCTATTCCTTAAACAGGTCACATCCTTTCTTTTAAACACCTCTACTCTTGCTTTCCTTTGGCCTGGAACATTCTTATTTCTATTTCTCACATTTTAGGTCATAGCTCAGTGTTACCTCATTTTTTTTTTAAGATTTAAAAAAATTTTTAAAGTAATCTCTACACCCAACGGGGGGTTCGAACTCACAACCCTGAGATCAAGCCAGCCGGGCACCCCAATGTTACCTCCTTATAAAGGTTTTCCTTTCCTTTTTTTTTTTTTTAAGATTTTATTTATTTATTTGACAGAGAGAGAGGGGGAACACAAGCAGGGGGAGTGGGAGAGGGAGAAGCAGGCTCCCCGCGGAGCAGGGAGCCCAATGCAGGGCTCAATCCTAGGACTCTGGGATCATGAGCTGAACTGAAGGCAGACACTTAACTGACTGAGACACCCAGGCGCCCCAATGTTACCTCCTTATAAAGCTTTTTCTGACACCCACTCTAAGTTAGAAAACTCTAAACTGGAGCTGTGGTTTTCTCTCACGGGACCCTGGTTCTTTCCCATGTTGTACACACTGTATCTTCTCTCTTAGATCGCTTGTTTACTTTTTGTTATGTCTCCCCACAACTAGAATATGAGCTCTGTGGGCCCAGGGACCTTGTCTGTCTTGTGCGCCGCCGCATCCCCAGCACACGGAGCTGCGGAGTCAGCACCTGAACTCAGTCTTTGACCCCCAAACTTGAGCCCTTTCTCCTACATTCTGCTCCCAGGGCAGAGTTGGTATTGGTGGAAAGGGACCTGGCTGAGAGTAGAGCTGGCTTCTGCGGTGACTCTGGGAGTGCCATCGGGCAAGTCCTTTCCTCTCTCCCAGCCTCAGTTTATCTGTTTGTTCTTAGCTGTGCTGCTCTGAGCCACAGGGACCTTCCTGGTGAGAGGAACAGAAACAGATCCCTCTCTTTCCAGCAGGGGGAGCCGTTGGCCTTCGTATTATTTTCCTCTGTGCTGGACCATGGTTCCGCCTCCCGGGGATCTCGGGTTCTCAATGATCCCTGGTGCCTCCTCATCAAAACGCACAGTCTACTATCACCCGCTACCATAAAAAACCACCAGTGATGCGCTTCTTTTTTTCTAATATGTTTTCATTTTTAAAATTTTCACTTATTTGGTTTTACTTTTTTAAAAACTTTTAATTTCAGAATAGATTTAGATTTCTAGGAATGTTAAATATACTCCATGCTTATTATTTCCCCCATTATTAACATCTTACACTTATTGGTACACTTGTCACAATTAATGAGCCAATACTGATACATTATTATTAACTAAAGTCCATAATTTATTAGGATCTCTCTCTCTCTCTCTTTTTTTAACCTCTGTCCTATTTCTGTTCCAGGATCCCATCCAGAATAACACTGTATATTTTGTTGTCATTTTTCTTAGGCTTCTCTTGGCTGTTTACAGCTTCTCAGATTTTTCTTTCCTTTTTGATGACCACCAGGGAGGTTTTTATATGGGACTCCAGTGGGTATCTTGAGCTTATGTTCGCTTAAGATTCGTAGCTGAGAGTTAAAACCCTTTGCCTTCTGGAGAACTCAGGAACAAGTTTTTGGGGGTAGAAATTGATGACTTTATACTCAAATCCTTGGGCTGCTCTTCAGAAATTGTCCTCTCCATCAAATATTTCTGGTGGGCCTGCTCAGCCCTGTGCATGGTGTCAGCAGGGGAGTGGAGCTAAGACAGCGTCCTGGGGCTTACAGTTCAGTTCTTCTGTCCAAGTTGGAGGACAGAGCACAGGAAGGCAAAGGGCAAGACTTCACCTTCCTGTTTCTCCCAAGGATTGATCCAAGGTGGAAAAGGGGTGGCAGGTCCCTGGAATGTCTTCCTTCCTGTGGGACCCTCTCAAGGGGATGGCCCTGGAGCTGGGGGATTTTGAATGAGAGGAAGTTTAGGGGATTCTCAGTGTCGTGATCTCAGCTCCTGGAGTCCCACCCCGTATTTCACTGGAGGAAGATTGGAGTGTCCTTCCTCTCCTTGAGAAAGAAACTTCTCTGAGACGTGGCGGTCACCAGTGCCCTTGAACTCACTTTAATAAGTTAAGTCTGTTCTGTTCTCCTCAGCTTATAAAGACCCAATCGAGTTCTAGCAGCATCTTTGAGAGGTTAGCGCCTTTTTCTTCAGTCCCGTTTTACCCGTGAAGAAACTGAGGCTCAGGTCTCACTCAGCAAATAATTGTTGGAGGTGGGATTTGAATCCAGGTCTTTCTGTCTCCTAGTTTTCATTCTCCAACCCCCCACCATACCCTGTGGCCATTGGGCCCTCAAGTTTGGAGGAAAACAGCATTTTTGAAGGCTTTTTCTCTTGACCCAATTAGTTATATTCCACTCAGAAGTTGGGGGTCTGCTCTAGCTTGTAGACCTGGAAGAGAAGGGGCCCGCACCCCAGCCCAAGCCTGACCTTCTCAGGTAATCTGGAGTGGGACAATTTGAGATGATGATTCACCAGCTTTGGGAACAGAGGGGACAGCCCGGAACTCGGATGCAGATGATATAGGTACATTGCCCACCTCTGTGGGGCAAATCACTTGTTACCTGAGATCCTCAGTTTCTTCATCCATGAAATGGTGCTCATATGCCTGTCTAGAGGCTTTATGGTAGTGGACAAGGGATGTAAAACTGTTTGTCCACTGAAAGCCCCATGCAGACATAACGCAGGGGGTTATCATTTCCAATGAGAAGATGCAGGGCCCCAAAGGGAAGTGGCTTCCCTGCGGGACCAGGCTGAAGACAGACTCATGTTCTGAAACTTCAAGCCCATGTCCCCGAAAATATCAGGTCGAATCGCCTGCCCATCCCCAGGCCCTTCTGCTCCCTCCCACACTGTGAACACTGCCAGCCTGGGGCAGGCAGGAGACTCCGATACCCTCTAATATTTTATGCCAGAGCACCTTGAAGGCAAGAGGCAGCATTCTGTTTTGGCTCCAAACTCTCTAGCTTCCAGCACAGAGTAGGCCACACCCTGCACTCTTGTGTTGAGTGAAGGAATGAATGAGTGCATGAGTGAAGGAAGAAACCCCAGGGCTGTCAGCCGGTCCAGTCTTTGCCTCCTGACCCGCAGGCTCCCCTCGGGGCCCCCCAACCTTCTCAGATGCCCACTCTTCCCTTTTCGCAGCGGTGCACAACACCAGTGGTACCAAAAAGGCAAACTGGACTTTATTATAAAGTTGGCTACAAAGTCACCGCAGCACCACGCAGTGGCCGCCTGGGCAGGCCCAGGCAGTCTGGCAGCCGGGTGAGTCCCGTACCAGGTACACGCACTCGTGCAAGCACACGTGTGACAGTGGCAGGTCTGCCTTCCTCCATCGGAAAGGAACGTAGCGTCTCTTCGCGCCCCCCACCCCAGGCGCGGGGCGCAAAAGTCACAAGAAGGGCCGCCAGGGCGGCAGAGTCCATCGGAATTGAAATCCCGTTACTGGTGTGTAGAGAATTCTACGTGGGTGTCAGCCCCTGAGGGCACAGGCTGGCCCAGGTGGGCGCTGCCTTTCCCCCACCAAGGCCCAGGGGTGGCTTGGCCCCCAGGAGTGGAGAACTGGCCCAGGCCCATGGGGTAGTGCGGGGGGTGGGGAAGTGAGACTCCCCCATTCTCCGCTTGAAATCCCATTCAAGGAAACTCACTACGAGTGAATACAGATTGAAATGGAAACTGGGATTGCTTGAAGTCTCTAAATTTTAAAAAGAAGCTCCCCTCCCTTGCCCTCCCACCTCCCCCCCCCCAAAATCCTGCAGGGCCTGGGGAATCAGATATATCCCCCTCCGGCCCCCAGAATCCCCCCAACAGTCCCGGGGGGGTGGAGAGCGGCTCCACGTCTTGATGACAATATGCCATACTTGACGACGTTAAGTCACAGACTTATTCAAAACCTTGGTTCCCCTCCACTTCCATCTGCAGAGAGAGAGAGAGAGGGTACAGTCAGTAAGGTCATTAGGAAAGATAGGCTGAGGATGTGGCATGCTGTTGGCACATAGTACAGGCTTCAAATATGTTGGTCCAATGACTGAATGATCACCAGAGGCTCAGCAAGATAAGGGAGCCATCTGGGTGGATGGAATGAAACTATGACTCTAGTTTTGGAAAGGAGGGAGCCATGGGCAAGGAGCCTCCGATGGGCCAGGGCCTGAGTTTCACTTTCTTTCTTTCCCAAACTCTTACAGACTCTTGCTCTGTATTCTCTTTAGGAGATAAGAATACTGAGATAGAACTCTAATCCCTCTTCCATCAATTTGTTGTATGACGTTAAGCAAGTTTCTTTAACTCTGGGACTTTGATTTTCTTCATCTGTGAAATGGGTGGTGATGGCTGATCTAGGTCCCTCACAGAGTTAAAAAGCACAAGCCACTAACCAAGGATTCTCTTGCACTTTATGCTGCATCCCTGACCCCTGCCCTCTAGGCCTACTTGTTCAGAACATCTATGCTAAGTTTTTTTACTAGTTCTTATCTTCACTGCTACCCTGGGCAGCAGGTGTTGTTATCCCATTAATAAAATTAAGGTACAGAAAGGGGAATTTTTACTCATCTAATTCTACAAGCATCTCATTGGCAAGACAGGGACTTGAGTTCCTGAACATTTTGGTTGGACTCACCTTCATGGAAGCTGTCTTGAACTTGGCTCTGGAGTTGATGCAACTCATCAGTAAACCCATCGTAGGGGAATGCTGAGACACCTGTCTCAAAGGCGGTTTCGTATGTGGCCAGGTCCTCCAGGAAGCTGTGGTCTTCTGGGGACAGGTTGTTGCAAGGCGATGAGGCCCCTCCTGGGACCGCTGCCTCAGGATCCCCTGAACTCCATTCCCCATTGGGGTCTGGGGTAGAGAGATCCATGAAGATGTCTTCCACGGGCGTCTCTTCCAGGAATATGTTATCAGGGTCAGCCAGAAAATCCAGCTCCTGGCATTTCCAGGGTTTCAGGTCCAGGCTGAGCACAGGGGGACCAGCCCCCGGCAGGGACAGGTTGGAGTCCAGGGGCTCCAGACCTCCAAGTGGCTCCAGCCCACCCGTGCCAGCCTCAGCTGAGAAGGGCCTGTCCATGCCCTGAGCCAACTGGCTGATCTGCTGGATGAGGCGGTCTATCTCATTCTGCTCCTTCTCAGAGTAGTGGAAGAAACTCTGCTTGACTGGAGAGGCCTCAGGTGTAAGCAGGCCTTCGGGCACCAGAGGGACGTCCACAGAGAGGGGGCCCCGCAGCTGGGCTAGGGCCAGGAGCGTGCAGTCCCCATTACCAGGGCTGCTAGGACTTGGGGGCAACTTCTCATAGAGAAAACTGCATCCCTCCTGGGTGAAGTAAGTCTTGGTGGGATTGGGGCTCAGTTGCTCTGGGAAAGTTTGGCTGGGGCTGTTGAGGTGTGCTTGGATTGCTGTGCTGGGAGGAGTCAGCTGCTCATGGGCAGGGCTGCCCAGAGACTCTGGGAAGGTGGCGGTGCTGGGAAGCAGCTGGTCTGGGAAGGCAGAGGTGCAGGGAGTCAATTGATCTTCATAGCTTCTGGCTGAGGTTTCGGTCAGCTGGCCTTGAAGTGGGCTAGTCAGTGGATCTGGGAAGGTTGCACTGCTGGGCGTCAGTTGATCAGAAAAGGTTGCAGTGCTTGGAGTCAGCTGTTCTTGGAGAGAGCTGGATGGAGTGGACAAGTGGGTCTGGAAGGGCTCGTGGAGGCTGAAGAGGAAGGCACAGCCTCCTGGCTGGTGAGGTGTGTAGGGTGGGGTGCACACAAGATCCTTGCTCAGATCTGCATGAAGAGAAGGCTCAGAGCCAGACGGGAATGCCAGGTAACTAAAGCCCAGCTCTTTTTGGGATTGGGGAAGCTCTTCTGATGTTGAGGCAGCACCCAGCTCTGGAGCACTAGGGAAATTGGTGCTTCTGGAAGCCCCCAGGGCTGGGGTAAAGAGTGGGTTGGGGCTAGAGCATTGCCCTTGGGAGAGGATGTTCTCAGGGAATGAGGGCAGCATGGTTGGGGTGCCCAGGACATAGGCTGCTTGGGTGTTTTCAGAGTTCAGCTGCTGGCGGAGGCTCCAGGCTTCCGTGTCACTGGAAAGGAGAGAAGAGGCAGATGGTAAGGGTCTGGTGGTCTTTCCCAGAGAAGTTCCCTGATTTGTATCTCCTCTATGTCCACCTCAACTGTCCTCCAGGCTCCTGCCTTGCAGCTCACCTGATTGGGTAGTTATTAGCAGTAATAGGGCCCTCTGGACCTTCTGAGTATAACAGGCAATAAATCCATGCCCAGCCTCCAGGCTTGGCCTGCAGTCTCACGACCATCTCTGCCTGAATATCTCCACTCTCAGCCACTGAAGGGAAAGAAGAGATGCAGAGTTAGGATGTCCATTGGGCAACACCACTTAAACTCCCCCCTTGCTGACCTCTCCACTGAATTGGGATATCGATGACATCTCTATTTCTGACTACCCTGACCTGCACCACTCAGCTCCCCACCTTGACCTCACCACTTGGAGTCCCCCAGTTCTGATTATATTCTCACTTTGACTCCTCACCCTAATGTTCACCCTATAGTATCCAAAATTATTGGTCTCTGGCATCTCCCCAGCATAAGTCTTGACCACAGCCCTTCTTGGTTGGGCCTCCCATCACCTTTCCCAGTTCCCTGTCTTGTTCCCCAGCCTCTCTGGACACTCACACAGGCGGTAGTGTTGAGCAGAAGCGTGGGCCAGGTCCTCGGGGTGCAGAAGTCCATACCATGATTTACAGAGCAGTTCACTGCGCTCAAAGCCCAGGTAGATTAGGACACTGGGAAGGTGGAAAGGGTGAGGTCAGCTTTCTGTTTTCCCTGCTTTATACCCAGGCATCTCACTCCCTCCCAGATCCTCTGTCCCCTTACACCCCATCCTCCCTGCCCCTGACTCCAGAATCTAGGGTCCCCTCGTCTCTGGCTTGCCTTCTTCCTGGAGTCTGAACATTCTGGGCTTACCTCTCAGATATGTCCAGTAGGGCCAGGTCCTTAGCATGACGGCTCTGGAACATGGCCAAGAAGAGTGAGGCAGGGCCAGGGCCAGGACCAGGGCGAGGTCTTGGTTCCAGTGGGGCACAGAAAGCTGTGAAAACAGGGTTTCCTGCCCAGTAGGCCCCAGGTGGATGAGCATGGAATCGGCCTCGAATAAGCACCAGTTTGTTGCCTGCACTCTGGCGCCTGAGAGACTTGGAGGTGTTGAAGCGACAGCGGAAGAGGCGATCTAGGTAAATGGAGAGAAAAACTGATTAAGAGGGTGGATGGTTGAAAGACATAGCACATAGGGAAGAGCAGGGAAGCAGGAAGGAGGTTTGACTGAGGGAGGGAGAAGGGAGTTCTTACCAGTGTCCAGGGCAGAGGGCAGGGTGAGCTGCTGGCGCACAGTTAGGTGGTCAGCTGGGTCAATGATGTCGTAGATACTGTCACCCTGGGCAACCAGGTCCACCTGGAGAAAGGTGAAGAAGAGATGAGATGACATTTAGTGAAGGCAGCAAGGGCCAATCCTTGGCACATAGCATCTGTCAGGGTATAACCTCCCCTCCTCAGTAATTCTCAAATTCTCAAAAGTGGAAAGCTCATTGTGTCCCATATGTGCCCCAGCCCAAACTGAGAAGACCCTCACCACTCACCATGGAGTGGCCCAGATGTTCGCTCACACTCTCAGACAGATATAGCAGCTTCCCCTCAGCTGTGAACACAAGTAGAAATCCAGGTAGTGCCGCCACTATGTCTTCAAGCTCTTGAGATGAGAGAAGTCCTGTGGGGCCCGCCAGAGGAGTGCCTGCAGGGTAAGAAGACATGGTGGGTCAGGAGTAAAACTGGGAGGCAAAGCATGAGTGAGGAAGCATGGACTGAGTTTCAGAAAATCCAGAGGAATTTTTCATGAACCTGCCTTTGCACACACCTGTTGACCCGCTGCCCACAGCTCTTGCCCAGGGAACCTGTTGCTGGATCTCCCTAGCCAGAGAGCCCTTTGACTTCTAAGTCGGGGCTAGGTCTTTCTTGGCCCCGAATTTCAGACCCACGGACAGCGCTCAAAAGCTGACTGGGCGTTCAGCACCGCGAGCAGCGCCTTGCAACCCCGTGGTGCTGTCAGCACCGCGGACAGCGCTTCAAAGGCTGAAGGAGCGCCCACTTTCAGCATAGAGAACCATGGATGCACTTGCCCGGCTTTTGGTGACTCCATCCCTGCAACTTCCCAGGCTTCCCTCCCCGGGCTCCTGGAAAGCCTCTGCGCTTGTGGGAACTAGGGCCATTCTGTCCTGGCTCTCCTCCTCCCATGATTCTGGCACCGGGGACCCTATCTAGGCTCCTACCCTCATCCAGAACTAAGGTGAGGTCTGAACAGAGCTCATGAGGAAAAGTAGGAAGTCCTGAGTTCCCTAAGTCTCCCTTCTCTCCCCAGCTCTCCGCCACACTGCCCTAGACATGCAGCAGTCTTCGTGGGTTCCCTTAGCTCCATTGCCCCCGGTCTCCAGCAGCCCCAGTTTGCTCACCTCCAGCGAAGAAGACGCCCTTGCGGGTGTAGATGCAAGCAAGACTCATAATGTGCAGGTAGGACAGCCGGACCTTGTCCGCTTCGGCCAGAGGCAGCAGCTCCTTGAGGTTCCGGATCTCAGCGTTGATCTGGTCGCGGCGCGCCTTGGAGGCGCCCTTGGTGGAGCGGTACATGACTAGCGGCTGCAGAGCTCCAGCTCCGGTGCTCCGAACACCTGCGTTCCCGTCCCGACGCACCGGTAGCTTCTTCCTTCTTGCTTCCCCGTCTCTCGCTCAGGCTCTCTCTCTCCTCTCTCCTCTCCTGGGCTCCGCTCGGCTGCGCTGCCCCCGTCGCCTGCTTCGTTCCGCCTTATATAGCTCCTGCTAGGCGTGGGGGGCTCGCTTTAGAGAAAGGGGGGGCGGGAAAGCAGGAGGCTGGGCTAAGCAAGCTGCAGCGGGAGCCGCTGGCTGGGGAGGGGGGAGAGCTCCTCCTCCCTCCCTGGCTCCCGACGTCATCGCATGACGTAGAATGAGAGCGGGAGGGGGGACGGGAGGAGGGGGAGAACGGAGGCTGCGGAGGGGGCCGCGGCTGGCGGCAGCTGAGCCGAGAAGCAGGCGCTGCATTAGGAAAGCCTGAAGGGGGGTGCAGGGACCCAGGGGTCCAAATGTGTTCAGCTGAGGGAAGGGACAGGGTAAGGGTTAAGGCGGTCTGAAGCCCCTGGCAGGAGAGTCTGTAGAGGGGAGGGAGGGGCTGTTTCCAACATCGATTTTTCTCAGGAGATAAGGAAATGGGGGAGGAGCAGGGTAGTCTACAAATTCCTCCTTGCTATTTGCCAGACAAAGGTCACGTTCACATGTGGGAGAAGAAGTACCCTCCTCGGCCTCTGCGGGATAGGTCGCAGCTGGGGTTTCTCTCTAGGGATTACTCAATCTGGGATTCCCTTAGTCACTTTCAAAGAACAAATCTCCTCCCCCCACCCTTTCAAAACCCGGGCCTTGGCATTTAGCAGGGGGCACTTAGACTTACATGGAAGTCTAAGTCTCTAGGGGGGGTGAAAAGGGGGTCCTGAGGGAGAGGGACCCCTGAATTTGGCCTTGGTTCTATTTTCCCACAGCCAAGAATAGGAATACCAACACCAACGCTGTAGTCTGCAGTGATTCTCGGTTTCCCTGTCAACTAATTAACTGCAGCCACTAACAGGGGAAACTGAGGCAGGGTCCCAAGGCACCGTGAGGATCTGGGTCTGCACCTAGGTATCCCTTCCCCCACCCCGTTGCCAGCCCCCAAAACGAGCGGTTCCCCCCGCCCGACTGCAAGCCTCGGTCTCCCGGCGGGCCGGGGGCGGGGGCGGGGCCGGGGGAATCCCAGCTCCATATTAGGACAGGAATCCTCCGGCGGCTGCCGCGGCGGCGGCGGCGGGCGGGGCCTGGCTGCCTCCGCACCGCTCCGGAGGGCTCCCCCCAGTCTCTGGCAGGGAAGATAGGGAAGCAGCAAAGAAATGAGGGGGCTGTGCTGCACCCTCTGAGATCCCCGCACCTGCCAGGGACCCCGTAACTCCGTCGGGCTGTCCTCCATACCCCTCTCCAACCCCCTCCCCATCTTCGGCGCTAGGACTCCTTGTTCTGTCTCTTAACCTTCAACCCTCCACATCCTCCTCCCTCGGCCCCGACTAGTTTCTGAATCTCATTGCCTGCTTGGTGGTCTTTCTCAGCTTTGTACCGCCCCCCTGAAACGTTCCCCCTTCTGCTCTCTCGAGACTCCCTTCCTCTCTTCATCAGTTTTGTCTCCACATCATGTCACCTTTGCCCTCTATCTCCTTCTTTCCTTTTTTTTTCTTTTCAGCACAGATGATTGCTCTCTACAGGAGCTGAGGGGCGCCTTTCTTTCCCCTAGAATCCCATAAAAGGAGAAGAAGTGGTCTAGGGGACATTTTATGTGAAATCTTATGGTAGAATAAGGATCTGTGTGAAATCACTAAGAGGCTGAAAATAAGACCACCTAAAAATTGGAGGGAGAGGGATTGGCCTGATTGTAGAAAGTTACATAGGAAGCGTGGGGATAAACTTTGACACCAAGAAGCAAAATTTGGGTTAAAGGAACTCCTCACCCCCATGGGAAATGGTGGTGGCAAGAGAGGCAGAGTGGGGACAGAAAACAGCTGAGGAGAAGGGTTAAGGCACCCTCAGAAGAGGGTGACTGGGCATCCAGTTGTGACCTTTTGTGCCATTTTGGCAGAGGTTGGGGCCATCTCCATCATCCATCCTGTGTTCAATGGCATGGCTGAGATGAAGGGAAGAGGTGTTTGTGTCTGTCTGTCTGCCACTCTCTCTAACCCTATTTATCTGGATTACAGAGAAATCCTTCCTTCAGGAAGTACATCTCTGTTCCACTCCCATCTCTATCTGACCCCTGATGTACCCACCCATCCCTCCCTCAAACTTCTGTTTGGGCAAGCCCTTGATCTTTGGATCCCATTCTTGTATGAAAATCCAGGGCAGTGTTCCTGATTTCTTCACCCACCGATGCTTTAGCCCTGGCTGGGAGACAATCTTAGTACCCCTTTCCATGATAAGAACTATCTGTTGGTCTGGTCCAGCCAGTCTCCAGCGAGCTGAACAGAGACGCAGTGAAAGAATGGGGCACTGACCACTGTCCATGGTTCTGAAAAAACAAAACAAAACAAAACAACCCAGAAGTAATTTGGCCATGGTCTGCCTGGACATCAAAGTAGAGCTTGAGTTCACAAAGGCCTCAGAGTGAGGCCCCAGTTAGCAGTCCACTTCTCCTCCAAGGACGAATATGGGAGAGGGTTTTAGGGGCCCAAGGTTTCTGAGCTGGAGGAGTAAAATAAGCATGAAAGAAGAATGAGCTCAAGGGAACCCTTGCATTTTTCCAGAATGGGTTGGAGGGAAGGCCCTCTGGAAGGAAAGAAGGGCCTAGAAAGGGACAGGGAGGGGGAAGAGAAGGGCTCATCCTATTTCGCCCACTCTAATTCAAGTTGAGAAGCTCTGTATGCCCCAATGTCTCCTCTCCCTAGGCCAGCTCCCACTCCCCTTGCCTCCCACCTCCGTGAAGCTATTTTTAACTGTGCAGAACCAAAAATAGCTTGGCAGCAGCTTCAGGCCGTGGGAGAGGAGCTATTTATATCACCAGTGACGGTTCCAAAATAGCAAGCAGGAGGAGGGGGGCGGCTGGCACGCTAGAGAGCTCCTGGCCGCTGCTAAAAATACTGGCAGTGTGAGTCATCCTGGCCTGGCTGAGTCACCCCACTCTCCCCCTCCTTGAATCGGCAAGCAGCAGCAGCAGAACAGAACAGGCTAAGAATTGGAAGCTTGAGATGGGGGAGGTATCAGAGCCCATTGGCTATGGGAAAATGGGCAAGAAATGAATTGAAAGAGGGGTTTTGACTGTGGTGCCTGGGTGGCTCAGTTGTTTGAGCATCTAACTCTTGATCTCAGCTCAGGTCTTGATCTCAGGGTCGTGAGTTTGAGGCCTGCATTGTGCTGCACACTGGGTGTGGAGCCTACTTAAAAAAATAGGGGCTTAGGGGTGAATGTGCAGAAGGAATGGGGGGAAGAGGAGCCACCCAGTTAAACCCCCGGTGTGAGCCTGCAGTATTCTCAGCTAAGCACTGCTGTTTAGGGATGCTTGGGCAATTGAAGGGAGGGAGCCAGACTGAAGGTGTGCGTGTGTCTGTCTGTCCATTTGACTGTGACTGTATTTGTATGTCTGTGTCTGTTTGCATTTGCCTTCATAGCTGTGTGTCTGTATCCCTGTATATCTATGCATTTGCCGACGCCTGCATCTGTGTCTGTCTTTGTAAAAAATGTCCACCACTTCCTGTGTTGTGTGTAGTTCTATGTTTGTGTATGTGTTCATGTTTGCAGTTTTCTGTGTGCCTCCCTGTCCGTGTGTGTGTCTATATGTGAGCCTGCTCTCTGCCTTTCTTTCTCAGCATCCAATGGAGAATGTATGCATCCCCAACCTCAGTGCACCTTCTGTTGCCCTCTCGATATCACTGTTGGCCTCTTGCACAAACTATCCCTTACTTCTCTCCACCCAGCATCTTCCTTTCTATCCAACCACTGAACCCAACCATTTGTGAAAGTCTGTATTGCATGCAACCTCTAGTAAAAAGATGGAGGAAGGGAGCCCCATATGACCTCTCCCTTTTTTCTTGAATTATCCCGAATCCTCCCTGGCCTGCAGGAGTAAGTGGTTTTCCATCGCTCCATATTTGGGGAGCTGAGGGAAGAGAAGGGCTTTCTTTAGTTCTAAAAAAAAATCCCTGGTGTGGGCACAGGCATGCGCAGCGCGCACACACACACATACACACACAACTGAGAGAGAGAATGAGAGAGAGAGAAAAAAATATCAAGGTCCCTTCTTTACTGAGACAAGCTCTTTGCATCTGTTGCCATGGCAACCCGCCCACTCCTTCCCCGAAAAATCACCAAGAAGAGGTGATGGCATTGAGGACGGATTGGCTGATTTCTTTCTTTATTATTTTTTTTTCTGAAAAATGTCTTTTTATAGCAAGAACAGGCCGTGAGATCCCCTGCTCCTGTCTTGCATAGCTTTATTGGGGACCTAGAGAGACATCACCCCTCAACCATTCTCAAAGAGAAGTGTATCTTTTCCAGAGATTTTGGGGATGATGGCCTCCTGAGAGAGAGATGGAGGGTGACTGGGGATGAGGGGGTCTGCTTCTTTAGAACAGGATGGAGACTCCTGGTTAGGGCTACTTTTCTGGATATTTGGGCAAGGATCTTTCTTGACAGAGGGTTGTTGAAATGTATCTTGTCTTACCCTGGACAAATGTGTTTATGATGAGGAGAAAGAAAGAGGAAGGGAAGGAGGGAGGGAGAGAAGGAGGGAGTGGGGGGTAGAGAATCACTTTATGGGTCTTCAGAGCAGATGACAAAATAGATGCCTAAGGATGCAAGATCTCAGTGGTAGTCAGACCAGACAGGTGGACAAGATGGCTCAAGAAAGATCCATTAATGCAATTGATGGTGCTAAGAGTCACCACCAGATTATAGCTGTGGCTACTTGACATGCACCTCAGGGAAGCTGGGCCATAGGTAAATGATCTAGGTGATCTGAAGCTCACCTTTCCTAACTTTGAGTCTCAAAGGCCTCCTCTAAAGCCTGGCCTCCAGCCACTGCAGCCACATCCCTTTCTCAAGTGAACTGTAGCCTCCTGCCAAATGACTGGATGGTGGAAAAGAAGGGATTCCTCATTTCCTCCTGTGCTTGGCTTGCTACAGAAATGGGGTCACTTGAGGCTGGAAGTTGGAAAGCCAGACTAAGAATCTGACTCTAGAGAGAAACACCTCTTCCTTCCAGTGGACTGCTGCCACCCTTAGCAGGCAAGGGCATGGCCTTGGGAGGGGAGTTAGCTCTACTTGAAGTGACGGAACAGAAAGACGGAAAGACTTGAGATTTGCTCTGACCTGTTAGACCAATTCTCATGGCAAATCTGACTGATATTGTTATAGTCATCTGATAGATGGTGAAACTGAGGATCAGAGACAGACAATGACTTAGCTAAAGTCACACAGCAAGTCATTGGTGATTCTGGGCCTTAAGCCTAGTTCCTGCTCCTAGCTCTTTCTCTTGCAGCATGGGGTACAGCAGGGGTCTGCAGACGCTGGTCAGCATGCCAAATCTGGCCCACTGAGTGTGTAAATAAAGCTTTACTGGAACACAGCTACATCCATTTGTTTATGTATTGTTTATGGCTGTTTTCACCCACAAGGGCAGGGTTGAGCAGTCACAACAGAAACAATATGGCTTGGGAAGCCTAAAATATTTACAAACTGACCCTTTTCAGAGAAAATTTTCCATCTTTTAGGGTAAGATGAGTTCACACTAGGAATATCTCCACCTATCTCTCTCTTTCTCAGCCAGAAGCTCTCTGGGCCCAGGGCATAGTAAGCTGTCATTTTACCTCCCTTTACTCTTCTAAATGCCAGAAAGCAGTAATGTCCCTACACTCCTCAAGGGAGGACAGATTGGGAAGCCCAATGGGCTAGGCTCCTTACTGGCTTCTAGCCCCCATGGAGCATCTCCATGCAGGAATGATGGTCCACTTCCTGTTGCCATGGCAACAAGAGTTGGAGTTGGCAATAAAGAGTCAGGATACTCCATTCCATCCTTACCCCAACCCCAGTCTCAGGACTACATTTTGGGAAGGGGGGTGTCCCATAGTTGGTGATGAAGGTATTCAGCAGGACAGAAAGTCTTGGTGGGAAGAAAATCATGGTATTATGGGGTGTTAGGCCTCTCAGAATCTTCAATCTAGCCAAGGGGAAGAATCTTTATGCAACTTCTCAGAGAGGTTTGGTAACTTGCCCAGGGTCACACAGCTAGAATGAGAAGATTTTAAAATTAGAAATCAGGTTTCTTGATTTCTACTTCTTTCTACTTTTTAAAAATATTTTACTTATTTATCTGAGAGAGGGCACAAGCAAGGGGAGGGAGAAGAAGACTCCTTGCTCAATGTAGGACTCAATCCCAGGACTCTGGGATCATGACCCGAGCCAAAGACAGACACTTAACCAACTGAGCCACCCAGGCATCCCTACTTCTTCCCATTTTTACCAGGCTGTTCTTGGGTTTGAAACCACACCAAAGTTTTCTAACAGACTCCCAAGTATGTCCCCAGGCCCAGGTGTAGGGTTCGCCAATCTGCCAAGTGAAAGCATAATCCTTACGTAGAGCTAGTCTGAGCAATGGCTGTCTTGTCTTCATCTGCATCTTAGCAGCCTGTTTTCTTTCTCCCAAGGCCTTTTCATTATGTGATCACTCCCCCAATCTACTTGCACAGGGAGATATTCAGAACATTTTATCTATTTATGGTTATGAAATCAACAAATCTCATGTGAAGAGGGTACATGCTGACACCCACACACTGAGACGGTCAGAGCTGGGTGAGTGGGCTGAGCCGAGAAGGTGAGGGACATGGAACCATGCAGTGGGTGGGAAGAGGAGAGTGTAGCCAGGTGGGAAAAGACGGAACTGCTCTGGGCAAGGACCTGGAGGCAGGCCTGAGAAAAGTGGCCACAAGTAATACAATGAAGAGCATGTCAGACCAGCCATGTTCCAAGGGGGTGGGGGGAGGAAAATCAATCACCTAAAATGTTTTTTGAATGCAGAGCTGGGACGCAACACTCCTGTAAGCCCCAAGGGGTAGACAGGAGTTCAGGACACTGGCCTTGCCCTTGAGGAGCTGGAGGTCTGGAGGAGGAGACAGACCCTCCACTGTTCATTTATTAGTTCAGCCCAGTTTCAGAGTCTTCTCCACCACCATCACTCCCCCCCCCACACACACACACACTGGTGAATTCCTCCTTGCTCTGCTCGTCCTCTGGTTGGGTCCGGGGCCCTTCCCCTGTGCCCCCACCGCCTCCCCTATTTCCTCATCACCTCATCAGTGCATTTCTCATCCTGTCTTGTCATTGCTTGTTTATTTGTCTGTCTACCCACCAGCATCTCTGTCTGCTCTCCATATTCTCAGCATCTAGCATAGGACCTGGCCCAGAGCAGGGCCCCACGTATGTATTTCATTCATGCACACACATCTGAGTGCTGGGTTTGTGCCAGGCTCTGTGCTAGGCACTGGTGATACAATGTGTGGAAACACAGGCCTGGTTTTAACTTCATGGAGCATCCAGGCTGGTGGGAAAGTGGGAACTCCATGAAGTCAGTGAAGCCAGAGCCGTGAAATGGTTGCTGCGAAGAAGACATGCCGAGTGTGTGGGGAGAAGTCAAATGAGGACTGACTGAGCCTGGGGAGTTCTGGGTGGACTTCCTGAGGAGGCGTGATTGAGCTGAGTTGCTGAATGTCTGGTCGAGCTGTGTGGGGTGGAGTAGACAGAGGAATGCAATCATAAATGAGACCCCAGACGGGGACAGGTAACCACAGAAGAAGCCATCACAGCCGGAGTCTGTGTTAACAGGTGTGGGGAGTGAAGGTGAAAAGGGGGCAGCCTCTGCTAAGGACAGCTGAACCCCCACCTTGACCAGGAGGCTTGGATCCTGTGCTATGGGCAGGACTGCGAAGAAAGAGCCAGTAAGTCCTTTGTGGAAAGCAAGGTGAGTGGGAGGGTTCCTGAGGCTCAGAGAGGCAGGAGAGGGTGGGGGTCCAGCGAGAGGCTCTAGCGTGAGATGCCCATGTGGAGTCCTGGCTCCTTCACATTGGGCAAGTGACTTAACGTCTCATGACTCAGTTTACCCATCTGTTGAATAGGTATGTGAGGAGAATAAAAGCTCCTACATCAAAGGATTGATGCAAAATTTTAATGAATTAAATCATTAAAGCACTTGGAACAATGCCTGCCACATAAAAAGAATACAATAAGCATTGAATGAAGGAATGCCAGTCATCATTATTTCACCTTTATGAAAAATAGAATTTTGAGCAAGGCTCTGAAGACATGGCATGTGCTGCCTGGGGAGATAGCACAGGCTCTGTCGCTGTACATGTAGAAACAGAGCCTGGGCACCCACTGGCTTTTTGTAGCCTTGGCCCAGCCTGGTCTGAGAGCAGCAGATGGGCTGGGCCAAGCTAGGGGCTGCAGCAATTCCAAAGAAAAAGACAAAGATGACAGCTGGGGCCTGGGAACATTGAGGGTTGCACACAAAATCATCCCAAGGGCTCTGGCCTGGGTCCCAGCACGATCCTTCCCCGGGTACCACTGGGTCCCACAGTCCTCAGCAAATCCAGGATGGAGGCCCAATAAGCCCTTTCAGTGCTCAGCGACTGGATTTTTCTAGAAGCCAACCTAACCAAGTTCTTCCCCAACTTAAAACACTTCTGGTTTCTATCACTCCCAATTACCCCAAATTCCTCCTGGCCCCCCTCCTCTTCTGCCCCAAGGTGCCTAGGCCACCATAGGCACCAGCTTCAAGGATCTCCTTGTTATCACCTGAACACACCTTGCAACATGAGAGTTCACAGATGCAGCACTTACCTGCACCTTGTATACCTAATGCGTGCATTACCTCACTCAAACCTCAGGGCAACCTGCCACATGTGGGCTCTTATTATTCCCTCTGGCCCTAGGCCCAGCAGAGAGGAAGTCTCCAAGGAATGCTCCACAGGAGCCCAGGAGAGATGGATGGGGCTCAAGGCTGGGGTGATCATGGGAAAGCAGTAGGCCTGGGGCTGGCCAATGACAGAAGAAAAGCCTGAGGAGCAACCAAGAAGAGACTCCCAAGAGCAGGGGGAATGATGGTCCCCATTCCTGGAAATGCTGGAGCTGTAGGAACCATGGCAGGAAGGGGGTAGCAGCAGTTATGGTTTGTTGATGGAGCAGATTCAGGAAGCAGGAAAAGAACCCTGGGCAGATGGGGAGGAAACCCCAGGAAGCTTTAGGAGAAAGGACCATCCGGCTGAAGGGAAAGCTCTCGAATCACCTAGCATAGACAGGGGATGAGTTGGAAGAGCCTTCTGTCAAGGATTGTCAAGGATTGCTAAGGTTCTGGAGAATTGGAGGTGGGCTCAGCCTAGATCTCAGTGGATTGTGTTTGATGCCGGGGAGAGTCCTGGAGAGGAGACAGATTCTGGTTGTAGCTCTGCCACCAGCCTACTTGGGTGTTATGAAGCTCCTTCCCCTCTCTGGGCTCAGTTTCCCTGTTTGCAAACTGGCAGTGGCCGTGGATTGGACCACTTGGCCTGGAAGGGACCTCTATCTCCGGCATTTTGAGCATCTCTGGGCCCAGGGCCCTGCTGGCCGGTGCCTCTCAGGCTTTGGAGGTTGGATGCTGCTCCCCTGAGACCCAGTTTCAGGTGGGAAGAGCCCATGTGCCTAATGCTAGGGTCTGGGTGGACCTGAAGTCTCCTGGAAGACTAAGTCCTCAGCCCTGGACAAGTAGGGCCACCTTGGGCCTTGGAGGCCTGGCCTCTGTGGACATGGGTGGAAGCAAGCACTGGTACTGACCCTGTGGTTTTCCTCCTTCAAATCCAACCCATCAGAGGCTATTCTCACAGGTCTGTGCCAAGTGCACCAGGGAACTTACCGTTGGAGGGATCCAATGGGCTCCAAGGTGTGTAAAACAGACCCCCAGGTCATCCTCAGAGTGGTCTGCAGAGCCCGTGGCTGAAGCAACTACTGTCTCCTTACAGCACTCCTTAGCTTCAGGCTGATGGAAGGAAAACACCCCAGCAGTGTCCCACAGACTGCCATAGAGGGATGCCGCAGCCTGGAAAAATACCACATTTCATAGAATCCCAGACTCCCAGTTGCACTGGGAGCCCCTTAGTCATCCACCTTGGGTGACTGAGGCCCCAGTACAGAGAATGGAGTGGTCCAAGTGACACAGCCATCATTAGTAGAGGTGGACCCTGAACCAGGTGCCTGGCTCTGTGTTCCTCTCAGAGGCTGGCTGCTGGGATCAAGATGCAGAGAAAGAGCCCAGGCCAAGAGGCAGCGTTCTGGGAACTAGTCTCAACAACGCACTGACTTGCTGTGTGACCTTGGCATATAGTGTCTCTCGGAGGGATGCCTCAGTTTCCCCTTCTGTGCATTAAAAGCTTGGCTCTGGCAATGGATACCCCTTGGAAGAGCTATTCAGGATTCCGGAGCTAACTGCTCCAGAGCAGGAACCTCTCTCCTTTGCCAGACTTGGTGCTCACAGCCAGGCTGGGTCGGATCCAGCTCTGGGTCCCCAGCCCTGGTCCAGAGTCAGGGCCCAGAGATGTCTGGAATGTATACAGCACCTTGGGTATGTAGAGTAGTACTTCACAGCTGTCTTCAGTGAGTTCTGGTCAAACACCCTTGTGGGTGTTACAGGGAGAGTGCAGGCATCATCAGGATTGGGCACAGGAGTCCAAAAAGCTGGGTCCACATGGCTCTGGGTAGCGTGGCCAGAGCCTGCAGACCATGCGTCCATCCAGAAACTAACAGATGCTTGTAAGCAGTCTGGAAAAGGTTTGGCCCCAGAAATTTCCAGAGAGCTGGTGAGCTGTAGGAAGCCTTCGATGGAAGCAGACATTTGCAAGTAGCAACATGGTTGGCTGGCCATAGAGTCCATAGGGATCCCGAAGCTTGTCTAGAGTGATCAACGATCCAGAAAGCCCACGTAGGTGTGGACTGTCCTGGGGAAGAAGAAGCAGCTGATGCTGTGCTGGAAGAGGCGCTTTCTGGCTCTGCTGCTGGGTACAGGGCAAGGGCCAGAGGCTGGCACACTGTGCCAGCTATTCTCAAGGTTAGGGAACACAGGACTGACCTCTGGCTAGGAAGTCCACATCACTGGGCTCTGGCTCACCGCTCTCCAGGAACACGCCCGGTGACCCTGGTCAAGTCACTACTCTTCTCTGGGCCTCAGTTTCCCTTTCAGTTTAATGAGTGGGCTGGAGAAACTGGTAGGGACCTTCCAGTAAGATCCTAATCCGACCCCAGGCTGAGCCCGAGGAGAAAAAGGCTAAGGCAGGAAGCTGGAGGGGGCGTGGATCTCCAGAGACCCGGGGTAGCCCCGCGGGCAGTGACGTTCTCACCTGGTGTTTTCACTCTGTGGCCTTGTCCAGAGAGGATCCCCAAACGCGCTAGGCCTGGCATCTTGTTTCCTTCCAAGGCTCCTATGGAAGAAGAGTCTCCCCTGTTGGAGGGAGGAAGAGGGGGGCGAGGGGCAAGGGGCAAGGGCAGGACCTCCTTTCTCCATGGTTGAAATTTCCCTAAAGTGAGTGGAGGGCGCTAGAATGGGGGTGGGGTATATGGCGCCGGGGGCTTCCTGGGCCCAGACTCCGCGCGGGGCTCGCGGCTCGGGGGCGGGGGCAGCTCCCGGGCTCTAGCGGAGCCGCCACTCCGCCGGTTGCCTTTAAAAGGCGCCAGCGCGCGCGCATCAGCAGAAGGGCTGCGGCTCTCTTCCAAAATAGGCAAGAATTGGGAGGCCGCGGGAGACAAGTTGCTAGCAGCGCAGACGTCACCCGGGGCCTCCCTACCCCCCCCCCCCGCCTGCATCACGTCTCCATGGCAACGGCGTACCGCGGCCGCAGATGAATGAGCTAGAGCTAGGAAAGGAGGAGCACGCAGAGACAAACGCTTCCCCTTTCAGCACCTAGGGTGCCCCAGAGAAGAGGATGCAGATCTGGCGCTAGAAGGAAGGGGGCGCCCTCATAATCAAAAAGACTCCAAAACCCATTCATTCCCAAATGATCCTTTGTGTCCCTAAAATCCGGAAGCTACATGGTCCAGGGACCCCTAATCCTTTGGTTTAGGGCTTCTCAAGTCTCAGGGTTCCCCTTTACCCCCATCTCCCCTCTCATTCCGTAAGCTCTCTCTGCACCTCAAACTCTGCGGAAAAATCAGACATCATGTGGCTTAGCGCCACCGCGTGGCCAGTGGTGGCGCTGCGTCAGGCGTGCTTATGGCTGGGGTCCCGCCGTCTATGTCGCCCTCTGGCGTCTGATAGTGGGAATATCATAAACTATCTCAACAGTCTTCACATAAGGACCCTAATTAACAAGCCATCATTGAGACAGTAGATAACGTTTAGTGAGTGCTCTTGATGTGTCTAAGTTGCTAAGCGCTTCATTTCATTTCCACAGCAACTCTGCAATTCAGATGATGATGATGATGATGATGATGTTACTATTACGATTTTACAGGTGAGAATAACAGGCTGAGAGAAGTCGAGACTTGCCTAAGATCCCACAACTGTAAGGGGCAGAACTGTCACCTGAACTCATGACTGTGAAAAGCAATTGTGACACTCACACTTCCAAATGCATTGTCTTTGTCGATCCACCCCATAGTCTCTTGAGATAAGCAAGACAACACTTTTTTAAATTATTCCCATTTTAGAGGTAAGGAGACTGAGACTCAGAGAAGTGAAATGTTCTGCCCCGAGTTTCAGCAACTATGGATAGAGTCCAGGTCTCTAGGCCCCTGATCTAGGGATTTTTAGGCAGTTGGATAATGGGGAATCCAGCACACCCCTGTGAGACCTTACCCCTTAGTAAGAGAGACTGAGGAGATAGCTCATCCAGGGCTACCCCTCCATTAGCAAATGCCCAAGGACAGGAGAAGAGCAGAGACCCTCCCCCACCTCCTAGAATTTTGAGAGTTCATAGGAGCTAGATGCTTGTTTATTTCCACATACATAAAAATGTATTCTGTGCATCAAATTTTAGTGTCGTCTTCTAAGATGGTCTTCCCACTTATGCAGGACCATTTGCACTTATCCTGTATTGGGCTGAGAAAATGCTTCCTGGTTTCAGCTTGCTGCTCTTAAATTGACCTGCCCTATTTTCCAGTGCCTAACTGTTCTCAGGTCTATTGTCTTCTTGTTTTTCCTGCAGAGATGCTGACTCCATGCCAGGCTCTGGTGGCTGTTGTTAGTTTCTTCTTGCTGGCTTGTATTTTGGAGCTCAGGGGTGTACCTTGTTATCTAGTTTTGTTGCAAAACTTTGACCATGTGATTTGATTTTATTATATAGTTGCTCTGTTTTAAATGGAGATTCAAATCTGTGCCTCCACTGCGGCTGCCTTCCCTGTTATTCTTAGCTAGCCCACTTGGGGATGCCAAGGGTTTGAGTGTAAACCATTAAAGGGAATCCAAGGGGCTGGTAGTCACACTTTCTAAAGCTCCAGTTTAAAGGCACTGCTGCGGGTGTGGCTTAGATCTCTCAGGAATTTACAGTGAACCAGTCAGCAAAGAGCATGTTGTCCGCATATGGGTGACAGTAATGCCACTTACCAGATCCTGGACTTCCAAGGCTTTAATTAATGGCTTTCCTGTTCCCATTCAAGGGGCACCAACTCAGTCAACATCTTTCCTTCATCCTGGATGGTTCTGTTGTTTCCCCATGAGCTTGTTAACAGGATTTGCTGTCTTTATGGCAATCCAGAAAGGGCTGGAGAAATCCATCCAGAGGTGACCTTTACTTAGATTTACCGAGATGTGTCTCCAAATAGCTTCTCCTAAATGCTTTCCCACTGTTTCCTCCAGTAGGAAATGCTGGAGGGTATTGGGGCGTTCCCTCTTTTTGACCCCAAACTTTTTCTCCCAAGGTGCATTTACAGTTGCCTACATAGACCCACTCTGCCTCCTGAAATGAATGTCCTCTGGAACAGCCAGTAACTCCAGGAAGTCTACAGGATTGGGACAATTTGGGACCAGTTGGCAAATTCCTTATGCACTCACCATTCCACCATTGGATTATAACCATCCATGTGTAATTTCTTACCCATCCCATATCTGCCCCCAAGTGGCTCCCAGGGATGTGCTCCAAGCCCAGGGTTTTAGTGTCATAGCAGTGGGGGTGGGGATGGGCACAGGGATGTGTCCTCTCAGTTGGTTTTCCACAACTGTTCAGTTCTGACTTCTACCAGCCAGAGCCAAGAACCATCTCATGAGCATTTGCAATTGGAGCCATATCTAGTAAATTCTCATAAACCAAGCACACTTGGGAACTTTTTCACAAAAAAATCTCTGGTACTGGATATTTTCCATTTGCACCTCCAGACCCAGTTGCCACCTTCTCAAGCTTGCTTCGAGTGCAGGGAGGGTATTCTCTATGATGGCATCAGGGAGTTCCTTTGCCCTTTGGTTGCCAGGTGATGTGGCCAACAGGAATCATTGGTAAGAAAATAGAAGGATGGAGGAGAGTGAGGTAGAGGTATTTGAACTTCTTAGCTCCATCTCTGCCGGGTGACCACGGACTGGTGGCATTTCTTCATCAAAGACTGAAGTCCTGGGGTGCCTGGGTGGCTCAGTGGTTAAACATCTGCCTTCGGCTCAAGTCATGATCTCTGGGTCCTGGGATCAAGCCCGGAGTTCGGATCCCTGCTCAGTAGGGAGCTTGCTTCTCCCTCTCCCTCTGCCCCTTCCTCCTACCCACCCCTCGTGCTTGTGCATGCTCTCTCGCGCTCTCTCTCAAAAAAAAAAAAAAAAAAAAAGACTGAAACCCCAGTCAGGCACTTCTCTCCCTGCAGCCTCCCTCTCTAGGTTCAGGCTGACGTGTGGCCCTCTGCTACCAATAGTCTGACCCTGGTTTCTCTATATCTACATCTTTGTTTCCCCAGGTTGTGTGTGCCATCTGCTTCCATCTCAGGAGCCTGACAGATAGCCTCCCCTACACATCTTTCCCAGTGACTCATTGGCTTGAATTAAATTGCCTATTTTGGAACCAAAACATAATAGGAAGGAACAACAATGTAAAATGATTATAAGAAGGTAATAGAAGATTCATAAATGAAATCTAACATAACTGGCATTCCCAGTGGGATGATGAGATTAGAAAAAAAATGCAATAGGAAAAATATTAAAAGATACAGTATCACACTTTCTGATCTAAGAATTAGCCTTTATTTATATATAAAAACTCACAGGTTGAAAAAGCATGCATGTCCTGGAGGAGGGGAGGGATGGCATGAAAGGATAGAACAAAGCCTCAGGTACTAGATTCATGAAATCTGAAGGTATTAGATTTCATGGATACAGTCAGATTCCCACTGGCATTCATGGGGGGAAAAACTTGTCATATAGGCAAGTAGGAAAACATCATTCATTCATTCAACAAATATTTATGCTAGATCCTGCTGGAGACATTTGGGATACAGTAATGTACAAACTAATGGTCTCTCCCTTTGTGGAGTTTACAATCTAGTGGGGACAGAGACCAAACAACAGACATAATGAATAAGAAAATTCAAAGATGTTATGTTTATGGAAAAAGAAAATGTAGAGCAAAGTTGTGGGATTGGGAAATCTGGGGGTTGGAATTTTAAATAGAGTAGTAGGGAGGACTTGTTGACAAGTTAGGAGCTCTAATGGTAGGCGTGTTATACCGTGGCAACAAATATGCTCGATTCTTCACTGCTTACGGCAATAAAGGGAGATGTTGAGGGGCAAGTTGGGAACTAGATATTGAGTTCAAGAGGGAGGTCTGAATTGGATATAAATTTTCAGGGAGATGGTATATAAGTGGTATTTAGAGTCACAAATCTGGAGTGAGCATGACAGAAAAGAGAGGGGTCCGAAGGCAGAAACTTGAAGAGATCAGGGAAGAGAGGGAGACTGAGAAAGAGAGACCACTGAGGCAAGAGGAAGAGGAAGGAATGTGTCCTAGAAGGCAAGTGCAGAAAGGATTTCCACAAGGAGAGAGCAGTCTGTCAGGTCAATTTTGAAGTGGGAATGGCTGAAGTCAGTAGATGAGAACTGAGAATTTAGGACTTGGATGTCATGGATGACTTTTTCCATGGATGGCCAAGCTGAAAGCCAGGTTGGGATGGGTTTAGGAGGGAACTGACGGGGAGAAATTGGAAGGAATATCAGCAGGGTTTTTTTCTGCAAAAAGGAGCAAAAGTAGGGGTGGTAGTTGGCAAGGGAAGTGAGATCAAGAGAGCGTTTATATGTTTTTAAGATGGGAGGAATTGACTACATGTCTATATACTGATAGAAAAGATCCAGTCAAGAGCAAATATTGCTAGAGGGGAGAGAGGGGAGACTTGCTAGAGCAGAGTCCTTGAGAAGGTGAGAGCAGAGTGAATGTGAAGGACAAGGGAAGGGAATTGGCTTTGGACAGGAGCTTGGATGGCTCAGAGAGCAAGAAGAGCAGGTGCAGGAGGGGTGCATGTGGTAATCAAGTGGGTGGAAATTCTGATTGCTTCTATTTTGTCAAGGAAGTAGGAAACAGAGTCATTAGCTGAGAATGAGAATGAGGGAGGAGGTGACAGCTTGTGGCCTCTTCCCCATCTTCAAAGCTAGCAGGGTAACATCTCCAAATCTCTCTCTGACCCACACTACTGTCTCCTTGGTCTCCCCCAATTTAATTAATTAATTTATTTTTAAAGATTTTATTTATTTATTTGAGAAAGAGAATGAGATAGAGAGAGAGAGGGCATGAGAGGGGGGAGGGTCAGAGGGAGAAGCAGACTCCCTGCTGAGCAGGGAGCCCGATGCTGGACTCGATGCTGGGACTCCAGGATCATGACCTGACCTGAAGGCAGTCGCTTAACCAACTGAGCCACCCAGGCGCCCCTCCCCCGATTTAATTTAAATCACAGCTGCAAAATCCCTTTTGCCCTGTAAGGCTCTGGGAATTAGGATGTGGATAACTTGGGTTTTGCCTACCACACTTGGTAAATAATTCAGAGCATCACATTCATGTTGCATATGTTGCCATTAAAGTAAAAAAATAAATTGAATTCTACTATTTCCAGATCTTTTCTGTGGAATTAAGTTTGGGAACCTCAAGAATTCAAATGATAATATTTAGAAGAAATCAGAGAATACCAAGTATCCTGAGCCCCCAAATCCCATGCCAACTGAAGCATGTACTGCCCTTACAAGGGAATGCCCATTTTCTTCGTGTCTGATCCCTACCTTTCCTCACTGACTTCAGACTTAAACTAAAGCCCTGTTCCAGGATGCCTCAGAGGAACAAGTACAAAGTCTGATGCAGAAGAAAACCTAAATGCCAAGCTTTTTGGTTACTCAGTGGTACATATTATATAAGCAAGGCAAAATAAGTGCTTAAATCGTTTATTTACCAGTTTTCAAGATAAAGAATTGGCATCTTATCATCATACAAATGTGGCCAGTTATTTTTTAATGTTATTATGATCTCATGGTTTTAAACAAATTTGATGGGCTTTAATCATTGCAATTGTTTTTTTTAAAGTAAACTCTACCCCTAACATGGGGCTCGAACTCACAACCCAACCCCAAGATCAAAAGTTGCATGCTCTACCAACTGAGCCAGCCAGATGCCTGCAATTGTTATTCTTTTTTTTAGATGTATGTATTTATTTGAGAGAGAAAGAGTGTGAGATAGAGAAGTGCAAGTAGGGGGAGGGGCAGAGGGTGAGGGACAAAAACAGACTCCCTGATGAGTGCAGAGCCCGCCTTGGGGCTGGATCTCATGACCCTGAAATCTTGACCTGAGGCAAAACCAAGGGTCAGAGCTTAACCAACTGAGCCACCCAAGTACCTGCCCCTGCAATTGTTATTCCTTTCTTTTTAAGATTTTTTTTTTTTTTATTTGAGAGTGAGAGAGCTCAAGCCTGAATGGGGAGAGGGGCAGAGGGAGAAGCAGACTTCCCGCTAAGCAGGGAGCCAGACATTGGAGCTCCATCCCAGGACCCTGGGATCATCACCTGAGCTGAAGGCAGACACTTACTGAGCCACCCAGGTGCCCCATGCAATTGTTATTCATATTAAAACTCAATTGCCCCATCTTTGGCCTCTTCACAAAGGCATCTGAGATCTTTTGAGTGTGACCCTAGCAGCCTTTGGTAGCTTTTTACTATCTGGTGTGACAAGATATTCCAGGCTCCGGGCATTTCTGAATCAAAGATTATGCACCTTTTACATTTAAATTTTTATGAAATCCAATTTATCATTTTTCTTCTTTTATAGATCATGCTTTTGGTGTCCTATCTAAGAAAACTGTCCCAACCTGAAACTAACGCTACATAATAAGTCAATTACACTTCAATAATAATTTACAAAAAGAAAATCGTCCCTAACCTAAGATCAAAATTATTTCCTGTTTTCATTTTATAATTTTCATAGTTTAAAGCCCTTACACTTAAGCTAGATGTTCCATACTCCATGATTTTGATGACAGCATGTCTGCAGTCTAGATTAGGTTTTGTTAACAGAAACATGCACAGAGTTTTAATTAGAAATGTAAAAATGTTATTTTTATGATTTTAAAAAGGAAAATGTTCTTGATTTGATTTTTATTTAGTTTTTTAAGTTCATTTATTTGTCTTTTTAGTAATCTCTACGCCCAACATGCAGCTCAAACTCAGGACCTTGAGATAAAGAGTCACATGCTCTTCGGACTGAGCCAGCCAGGCACCCTGATATTTATTTATTTATTTATTTATTTATTTATTTGAGAGAGAGAGAGAGTGCACACATGCAAGCGTGAGGGGCAGAGAGAGAATCTCAAGCAAGCTCCACATTCAGGGCAGAATCCGATGCTTGATCTCACAATCCTGATATCATGACCTGAGCTGAAATCAAGAGTCCGATGTTTAACTGACTGAGCCACCCAGGCGCCCCAATCTTTATTTATTTTTAATTACACAAATGACACAGGAGAATAAACTGTACCAAAAGAGCAAAAGTACATAGAGTAGAAAGTGAAAGTCACTCTTGCATACATTGTTATTCATTCATTCAAGAAATCTGGGTTAGCTGCCCATTCACACATTACTTCCACAATTCAAGATTCATTAGTCTACATACAAAAATGTTGTATACAGTATGCTGTTTACATATTAGGGCAATAACTTTACCATTTTCCCATAGCTACATTCTCTTATTCCAAAGACAGTAAAACGAAAATCTTTGTATCACGACAGACTTTGTATGTGCAGAGGGCAACTCAGAGGATGCAGGTTCTGGGGACAAAAGAACCGTATCTTGTTGTTCCCCAAGAGTAAAATGAGAAGGCTTTCCGGGGTGCTGATGTCTTTCAGATGTGTTAAAAAGAAAACTGAAGTTGCAAGACAAGTCAGGGGCTTTCTCGTTATGACTGCTTCCTAAAGATGTAGTAAGAGTTTAGTTGTGTGTTTTTAAATCTAATTTCAAATTATCATCATCATGGGCCAGCTTCTTCTTCACTCTCCCCAATTAACTGAACATCGAAATAACAAGAAAGACACATATGATGTTTTTGACATAAAATCCAGAACAGAGATGCTAACAGCTCCCAGTGAATCACCAATCTTGACTTCATCTGAAGGGCATTGGGGTATTTCTCATCTGCTTCAGCTGAAAAATCATCTTGGCATGATCTCCACCTGTAAGCAGGTCCAGCCAATCACCCATTCTTTTCTTTCTTTTTTTTTTAAGATTTTATTTATTTATTTGAGAGAGAGAGAGAGCCCAAGGGGGGGTAGGGTCAGAGGGAGAAGCAGACTCCCTGCTGAGCAGGGAGCCCGATGTGGGTGGGACTCGATCCCGGGAATCCGGGATCATGACCCGAGCCGAAAGCAGTCGCTTAACCAACTGAGCCACCCAGACGCCCTCACCCATTATTTTCTTACTGTGTCTCTGGTGTCCTTCACAAATTCCTTCAGTTTTATCTCCAAAGGCAAAATAGATCAGTGTCATTTCAATAGATTTTAAGTCATCAAATACCAAATCATTCTGCATTGAAAGAGCTGTGCTTAAAAAATGTAACTTAAAAATGTAACTTTATTTCTTCTACCATCTTCGGAGCCTAGAGTTGTAAAACTAAGCAGAAGCTTACTTGAGGATTCCGGTCCACTGAGTGGGTCTTCCTTCTTTGGCTGCAGGATCTGACTGGTAACTACACACAGTCCTAAAAATACAATCTCCATGGTTTTATTAGCCCGTGTTGCTAGAAATCCTGCCCTTATCAATAGAGGGCGCTGAAGAGCCACTGAAGGAAGAAAGGATTTTCCTGGTTCTGATATGTCTCCCCTGCCAGTCTCTTGCAGAACCCCTTTCTCTAGTGCTCATTTCTCTCTCTCTCTCTCTCTCTCTCTCTCTCTCTCTCTCAATTCCAGTGGGAGGGCGCCTGAGTGGCTCAGTCAGTTAAGCATCCGACTCTTGATCTCAGCTCAGGTCTTGATCTCAGGGTCATGAGTTTAAGCCCTGTGTTGGGCTCCACGCTGGGCATAGAGCCTTACTTAAAAATAAAAAAAAAATTAAATTAAATCAATTCCAGTGTAGTTAACATACAGCATTATATTAGTTTCAAGTGTACAATATAGTGATTCAACAGCTCCATATATTACTCAGTGCTCATCATGATAAATATACTCTTAATCCCCATCACCTATTTCACCCATCCCCCCCCCCACACCTCCCCTCTGGCAACCACAAGTTTGTTCTCTATAGATAACAAACTGTTTTTTGGTTTGACTCTTTTTTTTCCTTTGTCCATTTGTTTTGTTTCTTAAATTCCACATATGAGTGAAATCATATGGTATTTGTCTTTCTCTGACTGGCTTATTTCACTCAGCATAATATTCTCTAGATCCATCCATGTTATTGCAAATGGCAAGATTTCATTCTTTTTTATATTATAAATATAAAATATTCCATTGTGAACATTCCATTGTGTATATAGACCACATCTTTTTTATCCATTCATCTATCGACGGACATGGGCTGCTTCCATAGTTTGGCTATTGTAAATAATGCTGCAATAAACATAGGGGTGCATATTTCCCTTCAAATTACTGTTTTCATATTCTTCAAGTAAATACCCAGTAGTGCCATTCCTGGGTCTTAGGCTAGTTCTATTTTGAATTTTTTGAGGAACCTCCATACTGTCTTCCACAGTGGCTGCACCAGCTTGCATTCTTGCCAACAGTGCACAAGGGTTCCTTTTTTTCCACATCCTCACCAACACTTACTTCTCTTTTTTTTAAGATTGTATTTATTTATTTGGGGGAGAGAGAGTGAGAGTGAGAGAGAGAGTGAGAGAGAGAGAGAGTGAGAGAGAGAGAGAGAGATCACGAGCAGGGGGGAAGGTAGAGGGAGAAGCAGACTCCCCACTGAGCAGAGAGCCTGATGTGGGACTCGATCCCAGGACCTCGGGATCATGACCTGAGCTGAAGACAGACACTTAACGGACTGAGCCACCCAGGCGCCCACACTTGTTGTTTCTTGAGTTTTTGATTTTAGCCATTCTGACAGATGTGAGGTGGTACTCATTGTGGTTTTGATTTGCATTTCCCTGCTGATGAACGATGTGGAGCATCTTTTCATGTGTCTGTTGGCCATCTGGATGTCTTCTTTGGAGAAATGTCTGTTCGGGTCTTCTGCCCATCTAATGCTCAGCTCTCGGGCAGGCAATTTTCTCACAATAGGTTCCTCGTGGGCACAGCTTCCTTGAGCATCTGCGTCGTGCAGACCGGTTTTTCCAGTGGCCAGCTCCTGCCGAGGTCAGCTTTCCCAGCTCCCAGTTCCTGAGCGGGCGGGCGGTGGCCAACAGGATGCAGCAGCCAGCCTCTGCCCCTGGCACATCCTCCGGGCGGCTCTGCAGTGTTGCCAGCAAGGCACTTCGGTGACTCCTCGTTGTCCTCTCTGGCGAGGTCTGGCCCCCAGCCTAGGTGTGGGAGTGCTCTTCCTCGGGCACTCTGTCTCAGCCCTACAGGTGGGGACTACTCCCTAGATGCACTATCCCTTTGTTCTTCAGAATTCTCTGTAACTCCTACTAGTAAATCCCCCATTATCCCAATCCCCTGGAAATAATTCTTTATATTAAATTGCCCCTATTCAAATTACTATGTGGATCATGTCTCCTGGCTGGACTCTAACTCATACAATAATATCATAATGTCCTTTGATAGTCTTTCGGGTAAGTCTGACTTCCTGGCTCTTTTTCAAACTGTCATTATTTATTCTCCCTCATTTTTTCTTTACGATGAATTTCAAAAATCAGGGTATTTTTTTAAAAATCAGTTTTCAAATGCTATGAAACAATCCTTAAGATTTTAATTAGGATAACATTGAAATAACATGTTAAATTGTTGAGAATGGGCATCTTTGTGATAAGAATAAGTTTTCCTATCCAGAAACATGAGTTAGATCCTGAGACAGGTAATGCTCTCCATTGTTGCATCTCTTTATCCTTGCTCGTGGAAAATTGTTTCTTCGTTTGGCTGTGATTTCCTTAAGAAGGTCTTGTATGCCCCCAAAGTGGTCCCCTGGTTGCTACTGCTGGGCATCCAAGACACAGAAACAGCTTGGGATTATTTTTTTAATAATTTCTCAGCTTGAGTTTACCACCCAATGGGCTAATTCAAGCTTCACGCCTGCCTGAAGATGAAAAAAACTTTTTTTTTTTCCCCTAGCTGGGTCCACAGCTGAGACAAGCTTTCTAGTTGCCTCCCTGGCCCAGTGGGAAGCTTGTTGGTCTTCCTAATAAAGCGATTGCAGCCTTTAAGGGTCCTAGCTTTGTGCAAAGGTCCCATTTCAAACTCATCCCGTCTCAAAGCCTGAGGGTTCATTTTTTGTTCTTAAGCGAGGTTAAAAACCAAGCTTTCTCCCTTGGAGAGCCTATAAGCAAGTGTTAGACTGCCCCCTTGTGGAAACCCCAGACAAGGTTGAGATAGGCTTTTTTAGGTCCTTGCAGATAGGACCCATTAGAATGGTTAACACCTCCTCCCCACCACTGAGCTATCTATAATTATCTGAAAGAGTTCCTTCCTATGCTTAAGAGAGAATATGTTTATACTCAATGACACGAGAGTGCCACGGGTCTGGAGGACCCCTAGGATGCGAAAAATGTAATGTTCCTCGTTCCTATCCCTCTCTGCTTAGGTCATAACTACAGCTACAGAAGGGGAGACCTGGACATATTGCCAACAGCAGCTCAGGTAGCTGCTCCCCAACTGACAGCCACCACCCTGCTGGTTAATGGAAGGGCTTCCTGGGATCCGCGGGACACAGAGGACTGCAGCGCTGTCTCCTTAGGCAGAGCCTCATGTTAGTCAATCTCGTGGCACCTGGTTCTTCAGAAGGAAAGAGCATAGAGAATAAAATAGAATTTGACTCCTTGCCCCAACCCTTAAAGAGACTTGTCTGGGAGGGCGGCAGACAGCCTGGAAAACTGTGGGAACAGAGGTCTGTTTCCTGGCTCCATGCATCCTCCCTAGATTCTGGGGGCCGCGTGATGCATGGGCTCTGATGGATGCCATGCCAGGACCATCACTCCCAAAGTAAAATTGAGTCCTAAACTAAGTTTTTATTCATCTTTCTCCTTATTGCAGCGGCATATTGTAGTGCATGTCCTTCTTGAGACTGCAGACTCAGAAGCAACACAGCCTGGTTCCAAGTCCTGGCTCTGCCCCTTTATACTTGTGAGACCAGATAAGTGACTTAACGTCTCTGTGCTTCCTCATCGGTAAAATGGGGGCACTAACAACACCTCCCCCTAAGGCTGTGTGAATGAATGAGTGGACCCATGTGAAGAGCTTAGAATAGTGGCTGGCATGTACTAAGTCCTCAACATACACTAATTTTAAGTCTATAGAAGAAAAGCAAACAAGCAACAAAGACCATGCCAAGTCTGTAACCCTTCCCAGCCCCTGCAACTGCCAACCTCTGAGCTCACAGGCTGCTTCTCTGGTACTCAGGGTCCTCTGTGCTTCTAGTACTCGAGGATTCCAGATTTCCCTTTCCTCCTTACAAGCTCGGCCTTGCACTACATTTGTGGAATCAGATATTTCATTCCACATCTTTAAGGATTGTAGTTGAAAACATTCAGCACTGGCCTGATCTTCCATTCAGACCAGAAGCTCTGCCTTCATTTCTCCAGCCTGTCTGCCATCCGTCACTGAAAGCTTCTGAACTGAATTAGAAGGCGTTTGCAACAGGGCAGGCTAAGCTGCCGAAACAAACAGGCCCCAGAAGTGCTTGATTCTCTCTCATGTAACAGTTCAAGGTGGCAGGTCCAGGTTGGTGGGGAGCTCTGCCCAAGCACTGGGCTGACACGGGTGCTGCCATCTTCTGCGTAAAGCTCCCATGAACCTCTGGTGGTGGCCACTCCAGCCCTCAGGATGGGGAAAAGGCATGGAGGCACAAATGGAAGTTTCTACGGGCCAGTCCAGAAAGTGGCACGTGTCACTTCAGTCAAATTCTATGAGAGAAATTTAACACATGGCCAAACCCAACTCCAAAGGAGCCTGAGAAGTGAAGTGTAGATGGTGTCACATGCCCCGTGAAAAGTCTCTTACTACCAAAGAAGAGAAAGGATTTTTGTGGATAGCAAGTGGTCTCTGCCACAGAAGAGAAAACACTGGGTCCTGCAACAGAAAGCCTAATTAGATTTGGAGATTGGGCAGGAGGAGGTCAGCAGCCAGGACCTCTCTCAGGAAGGGACATTTCAGGAGGGGTCAGAGTTACTTGGAGGATAAAACGCTCACATTGTCTTCAAGAATAGAAAATTTGGATTATCCTGGGAAGCAAAAGGGGTCGTATGGCTGGTGGGCTGAGGGGAGCAGAGCCAGCTGGGACTAGGGGGTGTCAGGAGCCCACCCAGGCTGAATCTTACAGGCCTTGTGCAGACTCAGCTCTAACTCTGAGAACAGTGGGAATCTATCCAAAAGTGTATGCAGGGAGCTGATATAATGCAATTTTCATTTTTTATTTTTTTTTTATTTTTATTTTTTTTTTTTTAAAGATTTTTTATTTATTTATTTGACAGAGAGAGAGACAGCGAGAGCAGGAACACAAGCAGGGGGAGTGGGAGAGAGAGAGAGAAGCAGGCTTCCTGCCGAGCAGAAAGCCCGATGCGGGACTCGATCCCAGGACCCTGGGATCATGACCTGAGCCGAAGGCAGACGCTTAACGACTGAGCCACCCAGGCGCCCGCAATTTTCATTTTTTAAAAAAGATTTATTTATTTATTTATTTATTTATTTATTTATTTATTTATTTGAGAGAGAGAGAAGAGAGAGCATGAGAGCAGGGGGAGGGGCAAATGGGGAGGGAGAGGGACAAGCAGACTCCACGCTGAGTGGTGAGCCCCATCAGGGCTCAATCTCAGGATCCTGAGATCATGACGTGAGCTGAAACCAAGAGTTGGCTGCCTGACTTAGCCACCCAGGGCCCCCAGTTTTCATTTTTATTTTTTTAAAAATTTAAAAAGATTTATTTATTTATTTTTAAAGGTTTTATTTATTTATTCATGGGAGACAGAGAGAGAGAGGCAGAGGGAGAAGAAGGCTCCCCGAGGGGCAGGACTCAATCCCAGGACCCTGGGATCATGACCCGAGCTGAAGGCAGATGCTTAACCAACTGAGCCACCTAGATGCCCTAAAGATTTATTTATTTGAGAGAGAGAGAAAAGACAGAGCATGCGTGAGTGGGGGGAGGGGCAGAGGGTGAGGGACAGAGAATCTCAAGCAGACTCCCCACTGAGTGTGGAGCCCTACGCAGGGCTAGATCCCAGGACCCTGAAATCGTGACCTGAGCTGTAACCAAGAGTCAGCTGCTTAACCAACTGAGCCACCCAGGCACTCCCATCCCCCCTCATTTTCATTTTTAAAAGGTCACTTTGACTCCCAGTGCCCAGATTTTGGTTTCTAAATACCATTCTCCAGTAAAAGCAGCAGGGCTCCTTGGAGGAAAGGCTGATTCAGGGCTAGGGCAGGGAAAAGTCAAGATGAACCTGGAACGTTTTGTAGTAGCAGAAAACAAGGCAGTACTTAAAACAACAAAAGGATGGGGGCACGTCAAAGGGACAGAACAACCAACTTGAAAGAACTCCCAGTGGCCAGGGCTGGAAAAATCTGAGCAGCAAGGTAAATAATGTAGTACTAGATTATAACTCAAAGTGTAAAATATATATACGTGAGTCCACAGTGACATAAATAAATGGGAAAGAAGAGACAAATCTTCCTTACAAAGAATTCCAGATAGTGTATGTAGCTCCTTTGACTATGGGCACATGTGGCAACTGGCTTCCCAAAGGATACATTCAGTACGGAAAGAGAAAATAGTAGTTTCACAGTGGATAAACTTGGCAATGTGGCAAGATATCGAAGTTAACATCGCCAGTGATGTCATGTTGATATCAGGTACTCTTGGTAAAAGGGCATGTCACCTTTTGGGTATTCCCCCCCCCAATACAAGTCTAGTCATAGTAAAAACAGAAAAACCCAAGTCGGGGAATATTCTATAGAATTCCTTACCAGTACTTCTCAAAAGTGTTAAAGTCGTGAAAAACAAGGAAAGGCTGAGAAAAAGGCACAGGCTAGAGGGGCCTGAGGAGTTTAGTTAATAATAATGCATGTTAGGGGTGCCTGGGTGGTAAAGTCGGTTAAACATCCAACTCTTTTTTTTTTTTTAAGATCTTATTTATTTATTTGACAGAGAGATAGAGAGAGAGCACAAGTAGGCAGAGCAGCAGGCAGAGGGAGAATCAGGCTCCCCGCTGAGCAGGGAGCCTGACGTGGGGCTCGATCCCAGGACCATGGGATCATGACCTGAGCCGAAGGCAGTCGCTTAACCCACTGAGCCACCCAGGCACACCAAGCGTCCCACTCCTAGTTTCAGCTGAGGTTGTGATCTCAGGTTACTGGGATCAAGTCCTGCATTAGGCTCCAGGCTCAGTGCGGAGTCTGCTTGGGATTCTCTCCCTCTCCCTTTCCCTCTGCTCCTCCCCCTGCTCTCTCATGCTCTCTCTCTCTCTCAAATAAATAAAATCTTAAAAAAAAATCAGTCGATGCAAAATGTCTATAGGGCTGAGGTTGAGAAACCCTGATCCATAGAAACTCCTGCACAGATGTCCACAGGATATACGCAGTGGGTACAATACCACTCAGAGCAGCATTGCTTAGACTAGAACACAAGTGGAAACAAGCCAAAGAGGCCTGCAACATTTATCCAAGATAAACACCGTGTGGCAGTGAATAGTGCCATGAATAGTGAATGAAAAATAACCATATACATCATGAATGAATCTCAAAAATGTGTTGAATTTTTAAGAAGTAAGTTACATTTGTATGAAGTTCAAAACCAAGTGAGCTAAACAAAAATCAGTTTTGGATGGATGCATCCAGAAGGCTGTAGTAAAACTCACAGCAAGTGCAGTGACCTTTCAACATGTTATTTGAGCATCCCTCTCCCCTGTCTGATGGGGGGCAGGAGGAGGAATGATCCTTAGAAGGACAGTATTTTCTCCCAGGGTCCTGGAGAATTTTGTCTTGGTAATCACAATCACGGGAGGAGAGGGCAGTAATTGCAATTAGTGGCTGAGGCCAAGGATAATAGTTATCCCCAAATCCACAAGATAGTCCCACACGAGGAAAACCTGTCCTGCATCCTGAACAACTTTTAACTGACTCCTTGGACATTCATATAGATTAAAAACAAAACAAAACAAAACAAAAAACTTTCACAAAAATTAACTCAAGAGGAATCTTAGGCCAAAATGTAAAACACAAAGCAATAAGACCTCTAGAAGATTACATAGGAAAAAAAAATCTAGGTGAACTTGGGTTTGGTGATAAGCATTTAGATACAACACCAAAAGAATGATCCATGAAAGAGAAAAAAGTGGTAAGATGGACTTCATTAAAATTAAAACCTTCTGCTCTGTGAAAGGATTTGTTGAGAGAATGAAGAGACAAGCCACAGACTAGCAGGAGATATTTGCAAAAAAACATATCTGTATTAAAAAAAAACACCTTAGAAACTTTTTAAAAAAGATTTTATTTATTTGAGAGAGAGAGAGAACAAGAGAGCATGCATGAGAGGAGGTGGTGGGGGAAGGAAAGGGAGAGGGACAAGCAAACTCCGAGTCAGGGCTCAATCTCACAGCCCCGAGATCATGATCTGAGCCAAAATCAAGAGTCCGATTCTTAATGGACTGAGCCACCCAGGTGCCCTGCAAAACATATATCTGATCAAGGACTTATATCCAAAATACACAAAGAACTCTTAAAACTCAGCAATAAGAAAACAACACAATTCAAAAGTGGGTAAAAGATCTGAAAAGACACTTTGCTAAAGAAGATCCACAGATGGTAAATAAGCATGTGAAAAGATGCTCATCATAATACGTCATTAGGGAATTGCAAATGAAAACAACAGGATACACTACCTACATATTGGAATGACCAAAATCTAAAACACTGACAATACCAAATGCTGATGATGATGTGGAGCAACCAGAATGCTCGTTCATTGCTGGTAAGAATGCAAAATGGTATGGGCACTCGAAAGTTTGGGAGTTACTTAGAAAACTAAATGTAGTTTGACCACACGATCCACCAGTCATACTCCTGGGTATTTACCCAATTGAGTTGGAAACGTATGTCCACACAAACACGTGCACATGAATGTTTACAGCAGCTTTATTCATGATCATCCAAAACTGGAAGCAGCCAAGATGTCCTGCAATAGGTAAGTGGATAAACAAACTGTAATAATCCGTATAATGGAATACTATTCAGTATTAGAAAAAAAAGTGAGCTATTGAGCCACAAAAAGACATGGAGAAATCTTAAAGGCATATTGCTGAGTGAAAGAATCCATTCTGGGGCGCCTGGGTGGCTCAGATGGTTAAGCATCTGCCTTTGGCTCAGGTCATGATCCCAGGGTCCTGGGATTGAACCCCACGTGGGGCTCCCTGCTCAGTGGGGAGTCTGCTTCTCCCTCTCCCTCTCCCCCTCCTTGTGCTCTCTGTCTCTCTCTCAAATGAATAAATAAAATCTTAAAAAAGAAAGAAAGAAAGAAGAAAGAAAGAAAGAAAGAAAGAAAGAAAGAAAGAAAGAAAGAATCCAGCCTGAAAAGACTACATTCTGTCTGATTCCTACTACATGATGTTTCAGAAAAGGCAAAACTATTTTGACAGTAAAAAGATGAGTAGTTTCTGGGGATTCAGGGGTTGGAGGGAAGGGTTGCATAGGTGACGTATGAGGGACTTTTAGGGCAGTGAAATTATTCTGTATAACACCATAATAGTGGATACATGACATGATGCATCTGTCAAAATCCATATAAACACAGAGTGAATCTTAGTGTAAACTATGGGCTATACTTAATAATAATGTATTGATGTGGGTTCATCAATTGTAACAAATGTACCACAATAAAGCAAGATGTTAATAATTAGGGCAACTGGGGAACGGGGTGGGAGGGTGAGTATATGGAACTCTATGTACTATTTACAACTATTCTATAAATCTAAAATGGCACTAAAAATAAAATCTCTTCATTTTGAAAACCAAGCTGATGATTTTCCGAGCCTGGCCCCTAACCCCATTTTCTGCATGGACACACTGCATTATTTGTAAGGTTGGAGAATACACAGCATCTTTCAGTAACACAGCCACTGTCTAGGTAAAGAAACAGCTGCGCTTGGTTTTGTTTGGAGCCTTGCCAAGACTTGGTCACCACTTCAAAGTCGCATCACCAACAGCAAACTAGAGGGTCTTTGAGTGGCTGACTCACCACCTGCCCGCATGGCGCGCACACTGGCAGCCGTTAGATTCACTGTGGTTAAAAAATAAAAAAAATAAAAAATAAATATTCACTGTGGTTTTATAAAGAGGGGCCCCCACGCAACTGCTCCACTGTGCCTGAGCATTTGCATATTCAAACACACACTATTTTATTACTAAATACTTCTACTTATCCTGTGTAGTACAATTAGGACATTATATTGACATTTTTTTTTTTTGGTGTAGAGATAGGTTTTATTACATATTAATTCACTGCAGGATAGCAACAAAACATTTGTTATATTTGTGATTGACTGAGAGTTGAGAACCTCTCCTTTAAATTGATATCCAAACTCTTTCCTCCTGTCCTCACCGGCAGTCTCAGCCCTCTGCTCCCCGCCCACCCCCCCTCACCCAGCCCCAGGCCTGCCAAAGGGATCTGTTTGTGTGTCTCAGAATGTACCAGCATTCCCAGGTCCCTGGTCTTGGTACAGGCTGTTCTCTCCCTGAAATGCCTTCATTTTCTTCACTCACCTTCTCAACAAACGCAGCGTCCCCCAGGCTCAGTTCCTCATGACCTTCCTCTGAAACCTGAGCCACAGCTGTGCCCTACCTGCAGTCCCTTTCGCTTAATTTTCCTTATTGCTTTTTTAAGATTTTATTTTTAATTAATCTCTACACACAACGTGGGGCTCAAACTCACAAGCCTGAGATCAAGGGTCACATGCTGCCCCAACTGAGCCAGCCGGGCGCCCCTACTTAATTGTCTTTAAATGACTCATTTTTCAGAAATTAATTTTGAATTTATATTAAATTATAAACAAATTTATCTTTCATACTTTTTCTTAAAGTATAGTTGACACACAATGTTACATTAGTTTCAGGTGTAAAATAAACACATTTCTTTCTAAATTAAATAAATTATAAAAAATAAATTATAAAAATTTAATCTTTCATTATTTTAACAAATTTATGTTTTAATTTATTAATATTTAATTTTTATTTAATTCTAATAAATTCATAAACGTTTATTATATTATACATATTATTTTTCAAAGAAAAGTGCATATCATTATCATAAATAGGAAGCTAACATCAATAGCCCTAAAAATAAAGCAACAATAAAAATAGAGAAGGAGGGGAGCCTGGGTGGCTTAGTCGGTTAAGCATCTGCCTTCAGTTCAGGTCAAGATCCCAGGGTCTTGGGATCCAGTCCCTTATAGGGCTTCCCGCTCAGTGGGGAGCCTGCTTCTCCCTCTCTCTCTGCCCCTCTCCCTGCTTGTGCTCCTGCGCGCGCGTGCGCGCTGTCAAATAAATAAATAAAATCTTTTAAAAAAATAGAGAAGGGGGGCGCCTGGGTGGCTCAGTTGGTTAAGCGACTGCCTTCGGCTCAGGTCATGATCCTGGAGTCCCAGGATCGAGTCCCATATCGGGCTCCCTGCTGAACAGGGAGCCTGCTTCTCCCTCTGACCCTCCTCCCTCTCATGCTCTCTCTACCTCATTCTCTCTCTCAAATAAATAAATAAAATCTTAAAAAAAAAAAATAGAGAAGGAACATGAACATTAATAACCTCTGTTTAGATAAAGTTGTCAGCAGAAGCCCTGAAGCCATCTCTTTGTTAGAGAAAGAGGGAGAGAGACCAACAGGTGTTAGAAACATGTTAGCACCAAGGTGAGACTTTCCTCTTCACATATTCCAAAGGCTTGAAAACAAATTGAAAAGAGAGTAACTTTCTCTTTCAGTGTAATTTAATGCTGTCTCTTTTCTCCCTCAAATCGCTGTATGTTACTACGATCCATTTATTTACTAAGTACTTATCAAGCACCTGCTACCAACCAGGCAGGAGCGCTAGATGTTTGCAATAATAAAACACTGAGCCAGACAAGCACAGTCTTTGCCCCATAGACTCACAGTCGACTGGAGAAACACACACACGTAATCTGGTGTGTGGTCGTAAAATTTCATTGCTTATGAAAATAATTTGTGATTTAGAGCCTCTCACTTCTCCAGCATCCCCCATATGTACGGTGAGTGCAGAGCAAACAGACCCACTTGTAAATTACATGAGTTAGAGCAAATTAATTCCAAAATTGCAATCGTCTATAATCTTTTCGAAGTTTTTCACAGGAAAAAAAAAAAGTGGGAGGTGGGTGCCTCTTAATAGGTTTGGTGTACTGTGACCTGGGGCCGCCCGAAAGTTGTTTGTTTGTTTGTTTAGCGGCAGGGTTGGGAGAGCACCTCCGGGTCACCCTTCCCTCCAGAGCCGTTGCTTAACCCCTTGCTGCCCCGAATGCAGCTCAGCCACACTGTCGCCAGGAAGCCCGCCCGGGCTCCCCAGCTGGGCCCACGCCGCCGCGGTGCGCCCCAAAGGCCCGGCGCTTCCCCAGGCACCGGCTTGGAGGAGGAGAACCCGTCTGTCCGTCTGTCCGTCTGTCCTCCAGACCCGCCTGGGGGCTCCGACAGCACCGCCACCTGGCCCTCTCCTTGGCCTCCCGAAGCACCCAGCTCGGAGCAGCCCGCCAGGACCGCCGGCGGCAGACGCTCGGGTTACCCCTGGGCGAGCGGGCTCCTCGGAGGGCTCCCGCGTCACCCCGCGCTGCGCGGCCCTGACACCACCTCCGAACTGGCTGCGGGGGAAGAAGCCGCACCAGGTCCGCCGGCCAGCTCCGGGCGGGGGAGGGGCGCGGCACCTCCCCTACTGCCTCCCCCACCCCGCCCGCCGAGGTCCGGGACGGGTGCCCGCGGGGCGGGGAGGCCCCAGGGGACCTTCTCGGGTCAGCCGCCTCTAAGCCGCACCGGACCGCGGGGGCAGTCGTGGGTCCGAGGACCGCGAGGTTGAGCAGGGTCCAACGCGGGAGTCTAGAGTCCGGGCCAAGAGGAGGTGTGGAGGGGTGGTGCGACCCTCTGTCCCCGCCCCGGAGGCGGAGCGAGGTCCGAGCCTGTGGAGCCTGACTCCCTTGGAAATCAGTCCCGGCCTTCCTCCCCAGCTCCCGCCTCGCCCCCGCCCCCGGCCCTTTCGGGGAGACCCGACCCCCCCTCCCTCTGTCCACTGCCCGCAAGACCCGGTCTCCCCGATCCTCCGGCCCTCGGGCCCCCGCGTAGGTGCAGGTGCAGCACGCCACCTCCCTCCCACCCCCGCGCATCCCGCTGGGCGGCCATGGCGCGAGGAGACGCCCCACAGGACAGGCGAGTTGGGGACCCGGTGGGGTGCGGACGGGGATCCGGGTGGCCGTGGGCAACGCAGCCCCGCTGCCTTCGGGCGCTCCAAGGCTCAAGCAGACTGGATGGAACTACAATTCCCATCAGCCGCCTCCCTCGGCTGCCTAAGCCGGAGTGATGGGGGTTGTAGTCCGCTCTGCGGAGGGGGTGGCCTGGGAGGCGGGGGGGCGCGGCTGAGGCGTTGCGTCCTCAGGGTGACCTTCTGACTGATCCCCACAGCTACCACCTGGTCGGGATCAGCTTCTTTATCCTGGGCCTGGGCACGCTGCTTCCCTGGAACTTCTTCATTACGGCCATCCCGGTGAGACTCGCAGCTAGAGTGCCCGCCTCATGGCCACAACCACCATCAGCCTTGGACGTGCAGCCTTTGACTCCTCATTATGCCAGTTTGCGCGTTTGTCCGCTGAAGCACCGAGCCCCAGAGAGGGGAGGCGCCCCTCTCACAGATAGGAAAGGTCAAGGGATGCCCAGATCCTACAGGGGCAAGGCCTCCAGCAGGGGGGTGGGGGGTGGGGGGTGGGGTTGGAACTAGGGAAGAACTCCACCCCCCACCCCTGTTTGTCATTATTCCCTGGCTAGTCATTCCTGGGCTAATCCACTCCCAAAGTGGGTTATCCAAGACTTTGGTTTTCCTTGAAATAGCACAAATTACATGAATTCATCCAACAAACAGTCAATAATGTGCATCTACTGTGAACCAGGCCCTGTTCTTGGCACTGGGGCTACGGGAATAAACACAACAGAGGAAGCCTCCACCCTCATGGGGTGGTACATTCTCTCAAGGGAAGGCAGCAATGTGGGGTTTGTGTTCTCTTTGGGACTGGGTTATTCATATATATTCAATGCAACAACTTTCCAGATGTCTCTTCAGTGTCTGGCACTCTGCTGGGCCCTGGAGACCCAAAGATGAATCAACCCCTGGTCTTGAGAGGGAGCTGGGTGCCAAAGAGCCATTAATAATTTAATATGGCACCTACCACCCCAGGCTTGGAGCAAAGTCCTTTGGGTCCCCAGAGGAGGGAATAATTCCTTCTGCTTCATAGAAGAGGTGATTTGTAACTTGGGAGAAGGGTAGGTAAAGCATTGGTGTTTGGGGGTTGGGGGGAAGTGGGAGGAAAGGGGGAAGGCATTCCAGGTGGAGATGACAGCCTTGCAAAGGCACCAAGGCAGGGGAATGCCAGACTGTTCAGAGAAGGAGCCAGAGTGTGGGGTCCCTAGAGCTTAGCAGGACGGAGCAGGAGATGCAACACAAAAGGGAGGCCAGGATCTGGTTCTGAAGGGCTCCCAGTGTTGTTCCAAAATCTTGGGGCTTTGCCCTGTAGGCAACAGGGAACCGTGGGCAGCGGGGAGGAAGAAGTTAAGCAGAGGCTTAACGAATGTGTGTTCCAGAAAGAAAGCAGTTGGTCAGCACCTAGGCCAGGGCCTGGCTTACAGTAGACACTCAATAAATCCTCAGGAATCTACAAGCTGCTGCCGGATTCGGGGTAGAGGCTTGAACCAGGGCACTGCAGAGGAAGGGTGATTCAAAGATGGAGCAAGGCCCAAGTTGGGGGTTCTTAGGGCTTGGGCTCTGTCCCAGACATCAGCTGTTCAATTCAGGGAACATTCATCAAGCTCCAACTGTGTGCCAGGTGCTAGGATCAGTGCAAGGACAAACAGACAGCTCCTGCAGACTTTAACTGAGCAATCCCAAGCATGGGAGGAGACAGAGAGGAAAGGCTGGGGGGTTCCTCCGGGTAGGTTGGAGGGTGACCCTGTACCCCCCCTGTGCACCCACCCCCGGCATTCTGGCAGTACTTCCAGGGGCGGCTGGCTGGGGCCAACACCACCACCGGGACCCTGGACACCAACCACACAGGCCCTGCAGACACCTTCAACTTCAACAACTGGGTGACGCTGCTGTCCCAGCTGCCCCTGCTGCTCTTCACACTCCTCAA
The DNA here is from genome assembly GCF_004348235.1 of Phoca vitulina. Taxonomy (NCBI): domain Eukaryota; kingdom Metazoa; phylum Chordata; class Mammalia; order Carnivora; family Phocidae; genus Phoca; species Phoca vitulina. The sequence continues at coordinate 32,350,595 of NW_022589719.1, read as the reverse complement.
CTCCTTCCTGTACCAGTGGTGAGAGGCCCCGCCCCTTGGGCTCTCCGCGGGCCATCCCTCTGTCGTACCTCCACCACCCCTGCTAAGGACGCTCCATCTGGGCCCAGGGAAGACCTCCCATCCTTCCTCCACTCCCCCTGCATGCCCCCCCCCCAGATCCCACTGTCCAACCCTGGGCTCAATCTCTTGCCTACCTCCCCCTGCCGGGCCGGGGTCCAGCTGCTGCCCACTCTGCCCCTACTTATGAGCAGCATCCCTGAGACGGTGCGGATTCTGGGCAGCCTGCTGGTCATCCTGCTGCTCTTCGCCCTGACGGCGGCGTTGGTCAAGGTGGACATGAGCCCTGGGCCCTTCTTCTCCATCACCATGGCCTCTGTTTGGTTCATCAACTGTGAGTACTGCTGCCCTCCCCACCTCCCCACCCCGCACACCCAGAGCTTCAGCCCAGCCTCCTCTGTAGCTGAAAGGGCCCAACGTATCCAAGAGGGAAAGACAGCGGCAGCAGTAACACTCCTATCCCTGATGAGAAACTGAGGCCCAGGGGGAGAAGAAAAGTCACTTGTCCCAAACCCACCATGACCTAAGATCAGGCCTCCTGGCCCCCAGCCCCTCAGACCTATGGCTGCACCTGAGAAGAAGGAAGAAGGGGAAGGGGGTTGTTACACCAGGGTGCCCAAAGTCTCATGCCTGCCCAGCCTCGTCCAGAGTCTCCTGGGCACCCTGCCACCGCCTCCACCAGGGAGCCTCTAAGGCCTGCCTCGTTGAGCAGCAGCCCCCACTCTTCTCCCTCCACAGCCTTCTGTGCAGTTCTGCAGGGCAGCCTCTTCGGGCAGCTGGGCACCATGCCTTCCACCTACAGCACCCTCTTCCTCAGCGGCCAGGGCCTGGCTGGGATCTTCGCTGCCCTGGCCATGCTCTTGTCCATGGCCAGTGAGTGGACTTGGGTGGCTGGAGGGCAGGGGTGGCCTCTGGGATTCTGGGGAGCAGACCAAGTGTGCTAGGAGGGAGATACCTTGGGTTCTGGGTAGAGATGGAGGTGATGGGGAGCAGGGGGCTGGGTTTGGGGGTAGGGAGTGGGGCTCTTGGACCCAGTGAGAGAGTGATCAGGTGAGGACTGGGTTAAATTGAGGCCAGGGGCAGGATTCCTGAGGCTGATGCTGGGAAGTGGCAGCAGCCTGGGGTGCAGGGAAGGGGGGGGACAGGTTTAGGATTCAGGTAAACTTGGTTGGAATCCTAGTTCTACTGCTCCCCAGCCAGGGGCACTGGACAAGTCACTTCACCTGTGTCAGTTTCCCCACTGATGTGCTTCTTATAGCTCTGTCCTCAGACTGTAAGGAGTCTGCAATAAAAATGAGCACATAATAGGTGCTCAACAAAAGTGACAAGTAGGGAGGAATGAGAGAAGCAAAGGGCTGGGCTGGGGACCTGCACAGGTTCCTGAGTTTGTCAGTGAGCAGATCGGAAGAGGCCAGGAGGTGAATCTGAGAAGTGCATGATGGGAAGTGGGACAAGAGTCATTACCACCCCCCCACCCCCGTGGGAGCCAGTGGAACCAGCCCCGTCCACTCTGCAGCTGAAGTTTCTGCACAGGTGGCGTGGATGCCCAGACCTCCGCCCTGGGGTACTTCATCACACCCTGCGTGGGCATCTTCATGTCCATCGTGTGTTACCTGAGCCTGCCCCACCTGGTGAGCCTGGTATTGGGCTCGAGGCCCCACTTCAGAGCATCTCAGATATAGCTCTGGGTCTGAGGCCCTGAGAGCGGCCAGGGGAGGAGGAGGAAGGGACCTGATCCCCAGAGGAGTCAGCCACTGGGGGACTCCAGCCTCTAAGTCGACAGGGTGGAGAGGGATCCAGACATCTTCGCCAAGCCAGGCAGGGCCAACGCTTTCCTTCTGCAGGAGTTTGCCCGCCACTACCTAGCCAAGAAACCATCACAGGCGCCAGGTCAGGAGCTGGAGACCAAAGCCGAGCTCCTCCAGTCTGGTGAGCTCGGGACCCTGCTGCGGAGGGGGAAGACCCTGGGGAGGCTAAAGCTACCTCTGCAGGGAAGCATTTCCCCTCTGTGATACCTCCCCATCTAGAGTCCTGACCCCTAGTAGCCTTGTGTGAGCAGACACAGAAGAAATTCAGTGGGAGGCAAGTCATCCCTGTTGGCTTAGAGCTTCAGTCTTCCCCTCTGTAAAATGAGGGGACGATAGAGCTCCAACATACTAGTTCTGGGTCCAAATGCATTTGTTTGAACCCTGGCCTCACGACATCCAACCTGGGTAACCTTAGGCAAGTCGCTTAACCCCTCTGAGCCTCAGTTTCTTTATTTGGAAAGCAGTAGCAGTGAGATAATCCATCTAAGGTGCTTAACTCTGCCCGACACACTATGCGCTTCCTAAGTAGTAGCTTAGCGTATTTCCATGGTTAATTCTCTTTGCCTACATCCCGGGCTGGAGGAGAGTCACTTGTTTTTAACTGCTGGGAATCGCCGTCCATCAAGCCTGGCTGTCACAGGCATGACGCTGCCCTCCCCTCTTACCCCAGATGAGAAGAACAGTATTCCCAACAGCCCCCAGAAGGTAGCCCTGACTCTGGATCTGGACGCTGAGAAGGAGCCAGAGCTGGAGCCAGAGGAGCCCCAGAAGCCAGGAAAACCTTCAGTTTTCATTGTCTTCCAAAAGGTTTGGCTTGGATATGGCCCCCAACCACCTGCTCTCTCCAGCCCTCTCTAAAGACCCTTAGAATGGAGTGGGGCCCAGTGCTCCCCTTGTCCACTTCAAGGTGCCAGGGTCATAGTGGGTCGGGAACACAGCGAGGCCAGGCCCCGGGTGTCCTGCCCCCGGGCCAGGGCTTGGAGGTTGGGGCTGTGTGTTGGGTCCTAGTCGGCCCTGCCTGCTTACACCCCTGCCTCTGGCTCTCAGATCTGGCTGACGGCACTGTGCCTTGTGCTGGTCTTCACCGTCACTCTGTCCGTGTTCCCTGCGATCACGGCCATGGTGACCAGCTCCACCAGTCCTGGGAAGTGGAGTGAGTGCTGGGAAGCAGAAGAGGGCAGGGCAGGGGAGGAGGAGAGGGAGGGAAGAGGAATGATGGGGAAGGGGAGGGAGGAGGGAGGAGGGGCCAGGACGAGCCCTCTTTCTCTCCCAGGTCAGTTCTTCAACCCCATCTGCTGCTTCCTTCTCTTCAACATCATGGACTGGGTGGGACGGAGCCTGACCTCCTACTTCCTGTGGGTGAGCACACCTGGGCTGGGGGTCTCTGATGGTTTCAAGAAGCAGTTGGGGATCAGAGGGTGTGAAAGAGCTCAGAAAGGTGATCTCCCCAAAGCCGGACCATTCTAGGTCTGGCAACAGAATAGCTGGCCAAGTGGTAGTGAACACCTGTCCCCTGGAGGTATGCAAGCCAGGGCTTGGACTGTGAACTCTTTGAAAGCAGAAGTCATATCCAACTGACCTATGTCCCCAGCATCCAGCCCAGGACCTGGCCCTCAGTGCCCAGCCCAGAGACCCTTACATGGAGGTTCCTGTCCCATGTGAGAGGCTGGACAAGGTTCCTAGTGTTTGGGTTGCTTTTAGCCAAGGTGCTGCTTCTCTAAATGAAATCTTCCAAGGAGATGCAACAAATAAAGCAGGCCAAAGAGGACCTGCTCTGATCCCAGCTGGGCTGGGGCCTGGATCCCCAGCCTCCAATCCCATTCAGCAGCACTGCCTGCCCCGAAGGGATCTGTGGAACCCCCAGGGGTACTTGGAGGAACCCAGCTAGAAAACCAAAGATGCTGTGTAAGGTCTCCAGTTCTGCCATGCAGAGAGCCCAAGCTGGAGATCAGGAGGGGTGGAGGAGGCTAGCCCCAGGCCAGTCCTTGATTGCTGGGTGGCCTTGGCCCAGCCCCTCACTCTCCAGAGGCCTCAGTGCTGGGCCCTCACTGGCTCACATAGAGTAGGAGGTCAGGGGAAGAGACAGAGTCCAGGCGGGGTGGGCTCCCAGGGATGGCCCTCAGCCCAGCCTCTGCCACAGCCGGATGAGGACAGCCGGCTTCTGCCCCTGCTTGTCTGCCTGCGAATCCTGTTCGTGCCGCTCTTCATGCTGTGCCACGTGCCCGAGAGGTCCCGGCTGCCCATCCTCTTCCCACAGGATGCCTACTTCATCACTTTCATGCTGCTCTTCGCTGTTTCCAACGGTTACCTGATGTCCCTCACCATGTGCCTGGCGCCCAGGTCTGGGGGTCAGGAGGGAGGGCCTGGGGGTGGGGAGGTGGGCCTGCCGAGAGGGGGGCCCATTCGGCTTCTGGCCAGCCCGGCCCTAGCTGTCTCTAGGCCTCGCTGGTGCTGCCCTGTCAGGTCAGGCCTTACCTGCTAAGCCGGCCTAAGGGGGCATTCCTGCCAACAAAGTAGCCCAGGGACTCCTTCTAGAGCCTCCCCTCTGGGCCTGTTTCCCCATCTATGAAATAAATGGGTCGAACTACCATTCCTTTAGGCCCCAGATCCTCCCAAAATTCTCAACTGAAGGTGGAGCTAAAGTCTTGATCCAAAGTGGGGGTTCATGGGCTATTTACTCTAGGGACAATAGAGTTGAGGATCCAGAGAGAGTAAAGGTGACAGGGAGGACCAGGCTGGGATGTTTTGTGGAGCGTGAAGGCTCCTAGAATCCTTTAACACTGGGCCTGCAGGGCCCGAGAGATGTCCTTGGCGGTGGCCTTGCTTTGTAGATCAGGAAACTGAAGTCCAGAGAGAAGGGCCTAATTATGGTGACCCAGAGGTGGGGTCAGCCCATACTAGGATTCAGGTGTCCTGTTTTACAGGGGGCAGAGGGCACTGGGGCTGGGTCCAGGTTTGGCCCCGTGTTTCCTAAGAGCTCCTACTCCTGTGTGTTCTAGGCAGGTGCTACCACATGAGAGGGAGGTGGCCGGCACCCTCATGACCTTCTTCCTGGCCCTGGGGCTCTCCTGTGGAGCCGCCTTCTCCTTCCTCTTCAAGGCTCTGCTCTGAAGTGCTCCGTCCAGGGCTCGCCCACAACTCTCTTCTTGCTGTCCCTTCGGAGCTGAGACCCCAACGCAGGGGGAATGGCGAGCTGGGCTCAAGCCTCTGCTGGGCGGGGGCTCCTTGGTCTGGGGGTGCCAGGAGGAAGTGGGTGCTGCTCTCCTTCCCCGGCTGGTGTCCACTTGGGGGCTGCAAGGAAGAATTCACCAGCAGTCATTCTAACCCTCATGCAGGAATGGAGCTGACGCACAGAGACAGACTATTTAGAGGCACACAAGACCTCATTCCAAGGGCGCCAATCAGGGAAAAGAGGGCCAAGGGCCATGACCCTTCCCCCCATCATGAGTATATTTGTTAATCTCAAGAAATGCACTTGCTAATCTGTGGGGATCAGAGGCCACCAGTGGGGTCTTGCCAATGGTGTGGCTGCTGTGGCCGGTGTGGCCCAGCCTCAGGTTGAGAGTGGGAGTGGGGAGCTCCTCCTCTCCCCAGGCCTCAGTAGCCCCAGGATCAAATCTCTCAGATCCCAGGGCAGAGGATGCCAGGGAAGCTGAGGGCAGCAGGGAAAAGGAACAGACATTAGGGATCTGAGGGTACTCACGGGATCCTGTGGGCCCCAAACAGTGTTTTCATTGCCAAGACTTAACTGTCTCCACTCCCCAGAGCCTCCATGGGTGCGCTGCACTTTACAATGTGCAAAGCTCTTCCATCCCCAAGTCACACTGAGACCCTTGAGGGGAGCCAGGCAGGGATTATGCTCTCCCTTTGTGCAGGTGAGGAAACCAGGTGTCAGGGGGAAATGACTGGTCCGTGGCAGAGCCGGGACCCAGCCCACACCTCCCTCCTCCCTGTAGGTGCTGTTCTTCCTGCCCACTACCTGCTTCTCTTTCCCTCAAGAGGCTCAAGGCAGGAGTCCTAAGCACTTACTCCACATTTTGGCTGTTTCTCCCTCCAACCTTGCTCCTGGGTCTAATAACAACCTTCTTCATTTGTATAATCAATTCACTGAGTCTTTATTTCCAAAGTGCTTTCAGTTCTATCGGCTTTGATGAGCTGGGTGGGGTAGGGATGATTGTACCCATTTGACAGATGGGATGACTGAGGCCCTGAGAGGGGCAGGGATTCGTGGGCATCCCTGTGCTGGGCCCTCTTGACCACACAGTGGTCTCTGCTCCTGGGCAGAGCACCTGGCTGCATGAACAACTATTGTTCTCCCCATCCACCTCTGCCTCCCCAGCCCCACCCCTTCTCAAAAATGGAGCCTCAGGGAGGCAGTCAGCGAATTTTCTGGAGGGATGGAGAAAAGGCCTGCTTCACCACACACCTGTACTACCCTGCCCAGCCCAGAGAAAAGCAAAGTCATCAGAGGCACCGGCCTTTCTGCCCACGTGCCCCACCCCACCCCCTCACCCCCGCCTTCCAGAACATTCACTGAGCAGCTATTATATACCAGGCCCTGAGCCAGCACAGGGTCCCTGCTCAGAGGTGAGATATGACCTTGGGAGCTGAAATAAAGCCACAGGGCAGGCCCCAAGGCCACAGGAATTAGGATGTAACACGGGATGGGGTCTGTGAGGGACCTGCAGAAGTATGGAATGTAAGATTCCAAAAAAGGATGCTGTGGATCCCTGTGGGAAGTCAGGGCAGCAGCTCTGAGGAAGTGTCCCTCCAGCTGGGCCTCAAAGGAAGAAAAATGAGTCTCCGTCCCTCCCCCCACTGAGGCGGGGGAGGGGCATCCCAGGCAGAGAAAGCAGGGCTGGTGGAAGGTGTGGACACAGAATATTCAGGGAACAGTGGGGACTTCTGGTGGGGGGGTTGGGGAGCCCCTAGGATGTGAGAGAGGGAGGGGGAGAGGATGAGTCTGGAGCAGTGGGTTGGGGACAAATGATGAAGGGCCTTAGTCATGAGGTGTAAATAGGGGGTTAGACAGAGGAGGAGAGATCCGGGAGAGAAGAGGGTGGTTGCCTCTTCAGAGGTCATTTAACTTAGTGGTTAAGTGCAGGTGAGCCGATCCAGCGTTCTGGGTTCAAAGCCAGGTCCTTTCATTTATAAGCACTGGGAATCGGGACTTGCCCATGTGTGGAGTCCTAGGGAGAGGCTGGGGCTGGAGTACAGATGGACACCTACTAAACAGGGGTTGTAGTCCTAGAGGTATCTTGTGCCGACCACACGGCCTTGCCAGACCTTTGGACTGGGGATGGTGAGGACAGGACCACACACTTCCTGGGCCCCCTTCTCCTTCTCCACCTTCACAGACTTGTCTGTTGAACCCAAAGCTCCCTAGACCTGCCAGACCCACTCTCACAGGCCAGGCAACAGTCCCAGGGAACTCACTGTGCTGGTCTACGGTCATCGGGAGCAAGGCCACACTGGGCTGAGCGGTGGAGGATGGGCCCAGAAAGAGGACACTCACCCTTCAGATGTCCTTCTGATGGCACAACCTGCAATTCCTTCTTCCCATCCTCCTTCCTGGTAGACCCAGCCCAACCGCCCATTAGATCAGTATGTAGCCGGCTTTCGATGCCAGAAACAAATACTGTGGCTGATGGGCTGCACCTGTCCATTCCTCTCCTGAAGCCCAGTCCCCCAGCCCCTGTCACCTCCCCAGCTTGACACAGCTCTGCCAGCAGGCCCAGCTTCCCTCAGAAGCAGCCAGCTGCCATCAGCAAACACCTGTAGAGGGCTCCATGTGGCAAGCGCTGAGACAGGGCTGGTAGAGAGACACAAACATTTGAAGGCCAATCCTTGCCCTCGAGTTTCTCACCGTTTTATGAGGAGGACGCCCCCTGGGTTGTGAATTGATTCAACTTTCCAGTTAAAAGGCAGAGGTTGTCAGATGGATTAAAAATGATGCGACTGTATGCTGTCTACCAGAAACTCACTTTAGAGCAAAAAACACAAATAAACTGAAAATGAAAGAATGGGAAAAGGTATTCCATGCCAGTAGTAACCAAAAGACAGCCAGGGTAAATATACTAGTATCAGAGAAAATAGACTTCACGTCAAGAATTATTTAAGAGACAAAGGAGGATGTTATATATTCATAAAAGGATATAATAACTATAAACATATGCATACCTAACAACACAATCCTAAAAAGAATATGAAGCAAAAATGGACAAATTTGAAGGAGAAATACACATTTCTACAAGAATAGTTAGACATGTCAATACCCCACTTTCTTTTTTTTTTTTTTTTAAAGATTTTATTTATTTGACAGAGACAGCGAGAGCAGGAACACAAGCAGGGGGAGTGGGAGACAGAGAAGCAGGCCTCCTGGTGAGCAGGGAGCCCAGTGCAGGGCTCGATCCCAGGACCCCAGGATCATGACCTGAGCCGAAGGCAGACGCTTAACGACTGAGCCACCCAGGCGCCCCTATACCCCACTTTCAATGAAGGAGAAAACAACCAGACAGAAGATCAGCAAGGACACAGAGGACCTGAGCACACCATAAATCAATTAGGCCAAGCAGACACAGAACACTCACCTACGAACAGCAGAAGGTATGTACCTCCTTCTCGAGTGCCCAAGGAACATCTCCCAAGATAGATCATCAATTAGGACACCAAACAAAACTGCACTACATTTTAAAAGATTGAAATCTTACAACCTTCTTTTCCAATCACAATGGAATGAAACTAGAAATCAATAACAAAAAGTGGACACTTCCCAAATATGTACCAATTAACACATTCTAAATTAATGGGTTAAAAAAGAAGTCAAAAGATATGGAAGCAGCCCAAGTGTCCATTGATACAATGGATAAAGCGCACACACACATACACACACTGAAATATTACTCAGCCATAAAAAAGAATGAGATCTAGGGACGCCTGGGTGGCTCAGATGGTTAAGCGTCTGCCTTCGGCTCAGGTCATGATCCCAGGGTCCTGGGATCGAGCCCCGCATCGGGCTCCCTGCTTGGCGGGGAACCTGCTTCTCCCTCTCCCTCAACTGTTCCCCCTGCTTGTGCTCTCTCACTCTCTCTGTCAAATAAATAAATAAAATCTTAAAAAAAAAAAAAAGAATGAGATCTTGTCATTCGCAACAACGTGAAAGAAACTAGAGCGTATTATGCTAAGTGAAATAAGTCAGACAGAGAAAGACAAATACCACATGATTTCACTCCTATGTGGAATCTGAAAAACAAAACAAAACAAACAAAAAGCAGAAACAGATCCATTAATACTGAGAAGAAAGTGGTGGCTGCAAGAGGAGAAGGGGATGGGGGGATGAATGAAATAGGCAAAGGGGATGAAGAGGTACAAACTTTCACCTGTAAAACAAATTAATCATGGAGATGAGAAGTATGGCATAGGGAATACAGTCACGAATATTGTAATAACGGGGCACCTGGGTGGCTCAGTCGTTAAGCGTCTGCCTTCGGCTCAGGTCATGATCCTAGGGTCCTGGGATCGAGCCCTGCTTCGGGCTCCCCGCTCTGCGGGAAGCCTGCTTCTCCCTCTCCCACTCCCCCTGCTTGTGTTCCCTCTCTTGCTGTGTCTCTGTCAAATAAATAAAATCTTTAAAAAAAAAAAAAAGAATACTGTTATAACATTGGGGCACCTGGGTGGCTCAGTCAGTTAAGCATCTGCGTTTGGCTCAGGTCATGATCTCCAGGTCCTGGGATCGAGCCCTGCATGGGGTTCCCTGCTCAGCAGGGAGTCTGTTTCTCCTTCTCCCTCTGCCTCTCCCCCTGCTTGTGCTCTCTTTGTCTCTTTCTCTCCTCTCAAATGAATAAATAAAATCTTTTAAGAATATATTGAAAATTAAAAAAAAAGAATATTGTTATAACATTGTGTGGTGACAAGTGGTGAATGGATTACTGTGGAATCACTATGTTGTTCACCTGAAACTAATATATTGTATGTCAGTATACAATGTACAATACTTCAATACTTAAAAAAAAGAGAATCTACACAATGTATACTATGTTCTATGATTAATTTGCAGTTATTTTGCTGTAAAAAAATAAAATAACTACCTTTAAAATCCCCCCTCAAAAGAAATCAATCAATCAATCAATCAAAAGAGAAATTAGAAAATGCTTTGAGTTACAAAAGAAAATGAAAACACAACACACTGAAATTTATGGGATGCAGCTGGAACAGTGCTGAGAGGAAATCTGTAGGTGTAAATGCTTACATTAAAGAGGAAGAAAGGGGACACCTGGCTGGCTCAGTCGATGGAGCCTGAAGCTCTTGATCTCAGGGTCCTGAGTTCAAGCCCCACTGGGTAGACATTACTTTAAAAAAAAGAAAAAAGGAAGAAGGGTCTCAAATCAGTAATCTAACTTTACACCTCAAGCAATTAGAAAAAGAAGAGCAAATTAAGCCCATAGCTAGCAGAAGGAAATATAAAATAAATATTAGGGTGGAGGGAAACACAGTGCAGAACAGAAAACAGAAAATCAATGAAACTAAAAGTTGGTTATTTGAAACAATCAACAAAATTGACAAATTTTTGACTAGACTAAGAAAAAGAGAGAGAGGACCTTAAAATTATTAAAATCAAAAACAAAGGTGGGGCCATTACTGTTGATTATACAGAAATAAAAAGGATTATAAGAGAATACTATGAACAGTTGTACACCAACAAATGAGAAACCTAGATGAAATTAACAAATCCTAGAAACACACAAACTACCAAAACTGATTCAAGAAGAAATAGGAAGTATGAACATACTTAGAACAAATAACAAGATTGAATCAATAATCAGAAATGTCCCAACAAAGAAAATTCCAGGACCAGGTGACTTCACAGGCTAATTCTACCAATCATTTAAAGAATGAACACCAGAGTGCCTGGGTGGCTCAGCTGGTTAAGCACCTGCCTTTGGCTCAAGTCATGATCCCAAGGACCTGGGATCGAGTCTCCTATCAGGCTTCCCTGCTCAGTGGGGAGTCTACTTCTCCTTCCACCTACTCATTCTCTCTCTCTCTCAAATAAAGTCTTTTAAAAAATAATAATAAAGAACAGGGGTGCCTGGGTGGCTCAGTCATTAGGCATCTGCCTTTGGCTCAGGTCATGATCCCGGTGCCTTCGGCTCAGGTCATGATCCTGGGGTCCTGGGATCGAGCCCTGCATCGGGCTCCCTGCTCAGTGGGAAGCCTGCTTCTCCCTCTCCCACTCCCCCTGCTTGTGTTCCCTCTCTCACTGTCTCTCTCTGTCAAAAAATAAATAAAATCTTCCAAAAAAATGAAGAATGAACACCAATCCTTTCAAGCTCTTCCAAAAAATACAAGAGGGGGGAACATTTCCTAACTCATTCTATGAGACCAACACTATCCTAATGCTAAAGCCAGACAAAGACATCACAAGAAAACTTAATAATCAATATCTCTTATGAATATAGATGTAAAAATCTCAACAAAATGCTAGCAAACGGAACCCAGCAGCTCATTAAAGGGATTATGTACCACGACTAAGCGGGATCTACTCCAGAATGCAGTGGTTCAACATACAGAAAACAATTAATGTAATACACCACATTAATAGAATGAAGGGGAAAAGCCACATGGTCATCCCCACTGATGCAGAAAAAACATCTGACAAAACCCAGCACCATTTCAAGATAAAAACACCCAACAAGCAAGGAATAGATGGGAATTTCCTCAACCTGATTACGCACATTTATGAAAAATCCACGACTAATGTCATATTCGATGATGAAAGACTGACAACCTCTCCCTAAGATCAGGAAAGGGCCCACTTTTACCATTTCATCTGCTCAACTTTGCACTGCAAGTCCTAACTATAGCAATTTGGCAAGAAAGAGAAATAAAAGGCATCCAAATTGGAAAGGAAGAAGCAAAACCATCTATATTCACAGATGATATAATACATACACATACAGAAAAAAAAAAATCCTAAAGAATACACACACATACACACACACAGAGCTAATAAACAAATTCAGCAGAATTGGAGGATTCAAGATCAACATACAAAATTCAGTTGTATTTCTATACACACAATTCTGACACCAATTCTGATGTGTGGGTTTTCCCCCCACACCAAGCAACCCTCTGACACCACCTGAGTGTCCTCCAACGCAACTCAATTCTGACACCATCTACCTGGAGACAGCACCAGGTCCCACATCTTCCTGGCTCAGTCCCACAAGACGGCCCCCCTTCAGATATCTGTGCTCCTGACCGAAGGGCTATACATCAGAGGTTCAGCAGCCCCCTCACTGGATTCTATTAATTTGCGACAGCAAATCACAGCACTCAGGGAACGATTTTACTCGCTGGATTACAGATTTAGTACAAAAAGATATAAATCAGGAATGGCCAGGTAGAAGAGATGCAGAGGGTAAGGTATGTGGAAAGCAGACCCCTTATTAATGGTTTTCAACTCTGGTCTTTTTTTTTTTTTTTAATTTTATTTATTTATTTGACAGAGAGAGAGAGAATGGGCACAAGCAGGGGGGAACAGCAGGCAGAGGGAGAGGGAGAAGAAGGCGGAGAAGAAGGCTCTCCGCCGAGCAGAGAGAGCCTAATGTGGCGCTTGATCCCAGGACCCCAGGATCATGACCCAAAGGCAGATGCTTAACTAAATGAGTCACCCAAGTGCCCCCAACTCTGGTCTTTGAATCTCTTATGCTCCACTCCATCCCAGCCAGTGTCGCTCCCCAGCCAGGCCCTTCTGCACAAATAGCAGGCAGGACCTTCCATGTAGCTTTCCTTGATCTTGACACCTCGGTGAGGCCATCACTACTTTCCAGTCTCCCCTCAAGCTACGACCACTGGGGACACTTCGGAAGCTTCTTATTCACTCATCAACAAACACACACTGATGCCAGCTACGTGGCTAGCGCTGTAGTGTGTGGGAGGCAGAAGACGCTGCGAGCAGGTGCCTGGGCAGACCGAGGGAGGTATCGTGTGAGTGCTGCAGATGAGACTCAGGTGCCCAGGGGCCAGGGGGAACAGGGAAGGGGTAGTGTTGAAACCTTGGCCAAGAGAAAACTATTTGCAAAGGGTGAGCTACTCTTTATGTTCCGGCCAATTGTCACCCTGCGGAAACGCAGGCCTGGCATTGCCAGATCTCTCAGAATTTAAAAGTTGGAAATGTGGATTTTATGTGAAATCTCCTGATTCACCAAAGCCAACAACTAACGTGATTCAAAATTGTTATTTTCAACACTGAGCAAGTCAAAGAGGACCCTGATAGCACCCAAACTGACGTCTGCACCTGCAGTTTGCCAGGACTGTGCTAAAAGGGTTTTCACATACTTTTCTCCTCTCACCCAGCACAGGTCACCAGTGAAAACCTTCAAGGACAGCACCTGTCAAGTCTCCTACAAGGCTTCATCCCCCGTGCCTAACACAGCCCCCCGCGCAGAGCAGTGCTCGGTATGTGGTATTGCTGGGGCTGCAGAATATAGGTCCCCTGGTCACTCTTCAATTCAACAACCTTGACTTCCTGGGGCACCTGGGTGGCTCAGTCGCTTAAGCATCTGCCTTTGGTTCAGGTCATGATCCCAGGGACCTGGGATTGAGCCCCTCCGTGGGCTCCCTGCTCAGTGGGGAGTCTGCTTCTCCCTCTGTCCCTCCCCCCTCCTTGTGCTCTCTCTCTCTCTTAAAAAACAAAACAAAACTGCTTTAAAACAAACAAACAAACAAACAGAACAACCTTGGCTTCCTACAGCCTATGAAGATGAGGGCAAAACTTGTCCTAGCAATTGGAAGCTCTGCCCCAAACCACCTTCCCAAGATTCACAGAGCTCAAATAGTTATCACATATAACTGATTTAGCTGTCGAAGTAGCTGCCTTTCCCCACAGCCTCTCTTCTTCTAAAGTGCCCATGGATCAATTATTCCACAAGCACTTATTAAGCGCTTTCTGTATACGTTGGCTGGTGTTAGAATATTCTAGACCTCCTGCTTAAATGTGTATGTGTGTATGTTGGGGGGTAGGGGGTGGGGGGATGGACAGAAGGTCTCCCCCTGGGAGAACTGCTAGGGGGAGGGGAATCAGGGGCTGAATAGAGTAATGATTTCTGTGATCAAACATCACAGCACTACCAAATCCCACCACTTCCTGAGGGGGCTTCTCTAATTACCGCAGGTAATATATTGGCTCCGCATTTGGCATCAGCCAGAATTCCAATTCGGTTCTTCTACGTGCCACTGAGCCGGGGCCCTCTTCCTCGGGAGGCAGAAAAGTACACCCCCTCACCTCGTGTAAAACACGACCGACGAGGATGGGATTCGAACCCACGCGTGCAAAGCACAATGGATTAGCAGTCCATCGCCTTAACCACTCGGCCACCTCGTCCCACGTAAAACACCCTTTTCCATATGCCCTTATCTCTCATCTCCTCCGCACCTTCTGGCGCCCCCCCCCCCTCCATCCATTCTTCAGTGTGACTTTCACAGGACCTGACCGAGGGAGAGACAGCGGAAAGAAAGGGACTTTTTGTGTTCCTTCCCGCCCTCCGCAGCCGCGAACCCGCGCCATCCTTCACCAAGCTGCAACCAGAGTTCTGCCACGGTTTCCCCTCCCTAAGACGGGGGCGAGCGCGCGGGTGTTTCAGAACGCGCCTGGTCCAGGGGGTCGCACACCGATCGGGAAGGAGGGGTGCGTGTACCCCTGGGAACACGGCAGGCGCGGCCGCGGGCGCTTTCAGGGTTTGCAGAGCGCGGCACGGCGGCGCATGCAGTAGCTCCTCCTCGCGCGCAGGGGGCGAGCTGGCGCGCCCCAAGGCCAGCTCGGGCGGAGAAGCTGCGCTGGGCTCGGCTCGCCTCGGCTCGCTTCGGCTGCGCTCGGCAGGCTGCAGTAAATCCGGGCTTGCGGCGGCTGGCAAAGGCTGCGGCCCGGTGGTCCCTGCTGCGCGCTCGGAGCCCCGAGAGCCATGCAGATGTCCTACGCCATCCGGTGCGCCTTCTACCAGCTGCTTCTGGCCGCGCTAATGCTGGTGGCGATGCTGCAGCTGCTCTACCTGTCGCTGCTGTCCGGGCTACACGGGCAGGAGGAGCAAGACCAGTATTTCGAGTTCTTTCCCCCGTCCCCGCGGTCCGTGGACCAGGTCAAGGCGCAGCTCCGCACCGCTCTGGCCTCTGGAGGCGTCCTGGACGCCAGTGGCGACTACCGCGTCTACAGGGGCCTACTGAAGACCACCATGGACCCCAATGACGTGATCCTGGCCACGCACGCCAGCGTGGACAACCTGCTGCACCTGTCGGGCCTGTTGGAGCGCTGGGAGGGCCCGCTCTCCGTGTCGGTGTTCGCGGCCACCAAGGAGGAGGCGCAGCTAGCCACGGTGCTGACCTACGCGCTGAGCAGCCACTGCCCCGATATGCGCGCCAGGGTCGCCATGCACCTTGTGTGCCCCTCGCGCTATGAGGCCGCTGTGCCCGATCCCCGGGAGCCGGGGGAGTTTGCCCTGCTGCGGTCCTGCCAGGAGGTTTTTGACAAGCTAGCCAGGGTGGCCCAGCCCGGGATCAATTATGCGCTGGGCACCAATGTCTCCTATCCCAATAATCTGCTGAGGAATCTGGCTCGTGAGGGGGCCAACTATGCCCTGGTAATCGACGTGGACATGGTGCCCAGCGAGGGGCTGTGGAGGGGCCTGCGGGAAATGCTGGATCAGAGCAAGCAGTGGGCAGGCACAGCACTGGTGGTGCCTGCCTTTGAGATCCGCCGAGCCCGCCGTATGCCCACGAACAAGAACGAGCTGTTGCAGCTCTACCAAGTGGGCGAGGTGCGGCCCTTCTATTATGGGCTGTGCACACCCTGCCAGGCGCCCACCAACTACTCCCGCTGGGTCAACCTGCCAGAAGAGAGCTTGCTGAGGCCTGCCTATGTGGTGCCCTGGCAGGACCCCTGGGAACCATTCTACGTGGCCGGAGGCAAGGTGCCCACTTTCGACGAGCGCTTTCGCCAGTACGGCTTCAATCGCATCAGCCAGGTGCCCAGGGAGAGGGCATGGGAAATGGGGCAGGAGGAGTGGTGGGCTCTGGGAGCTATGAGTGGTCCTGGATGGAAAGGAGGCAATGAGGCAGGACAGTCATAGTTCACGAAGTGGTTGGATGGTGTGGAAGATCCAGGATGCTTCCAGAGGAGTGGGGATGCTGGAGAGAGGCTTTAGGGATGTCAGTCTCCGCCCTAGCAGTCTCATCCAACTTCACTGACCTGTCTCTCCTCCAACAGGCCTGTGAGCTGCACGTGGCAGGATTTGATTTCGAGGTGCTGAACGAAGGTTTCCTGGTTCATAAGGGCTTCAAGGAAGCTTTGAAGTTCCATCCCCAAAAGGAGGCCGAAAATCAGCACAATAAGATCCTTTACCGCCAGTTCAAACAGGAGTTGAAGGCCAAGTACCCTGACTCCCCTCGTCACTGCTGAGCCCTTCCCTACCCTAGTCAGAGAAGTCTCAGCCTCTTCCCTCCTTAGGCCGTCCCTCAGGCTTGACAGGGGTAAGAAATGTCACTCCACTTTACAGTGGTAGCTGTGGTGTTGGAACACTGGACTTGAATATGGGGTGCTGGGATCAAGTCCTAGCTTTACCACAAACTAGCTGTGTGGCCTTGAGCAAATCCCATTTCCTCTCTGAGCCTCAGTTATCCCGTCTGTAAAAAGGGAGGTGAAAATACCTACCTCACAGAACTGTTGGGAGGCTCAGATGAGATGCTATATGTGAACACATTCTGTAAGCTTCGTACAAATGTGAAGTATTATTAATATTATTACAGTATTATTGTTGTTATTATTATTAACAATCTGGGGTGGGTGGGCAGTAGGAGAGCGAAAAGTATGAACGGGGCAGGACTGAGAAGTCGGAGTACTTAACAAAATGGGACTTTTTGGAAAGAAGTCAGGTGAAGGCGTTGAATTTAGTTCTTAGCTTTTGGGCAGAAGCCTAAACTTCCTGGTTCTTCCAGGCCTCCGCCCTCGGGAGCTTTGGAGAAAGGAAGGGTCTGCAGATTCTCTGCCAGATCTGTGTCCTCAAATAGGTTGGGCCGGGTTATTTGCCTACCAACGACCATGTGTAAATAAATGAGTGTTCACACCTACAGCTGGCTCCATGACTCTCCTGAACCTGGCGGGCAGGGGGTGGGGTCGTGGCTTCTTCCCTTGAACACGAGGGACGGGGGGACGGGGGAAAGGAGGTAGCTGCGGCCCAAAGGGAGCGACCGCACAGCAAGGAAACCACTAGGGTCTTTTCCACGAGCGGAAGGCCTGCGTGAATTTCGGCCGGTTGCTATGGAGACCGACCCCGCGGTATCCCAGCATGCCTCGCCCCAACTGTCCAATTGTGCTCTCCACCACGGGCGCCTCCTGATAACGTATGCGGAAGTGCGGCGGGCCCCGCCTCCCGGAGTAGAGGGACGGGCGCGACGTTTCCGGGAGCCCGGCAGACGCGGGCACCTCTCAGGGAGTTTCAGACGTCAACTCGGAGGCCCCCCTCCCCGCGGTGCGTAACGCTCCTCAGGGCACCTGGTTCGGCGTCTCTGGCCAGTCGGCCGGAGCTGGCCCAGTGAGGGCCGAAGCGGAGACTTAACCGGCCGGACGCGTGCGGCGCCGCGGGGCCCCTGCTGGCCGCCGAAGAGCCGGCGACTCCCCCCGCCCGCGGCGCCGGCGCAGACGCGAGTGGAACGGGGCGGGAGGGTCCTGGCGCGTAGCGCTGCGCAGGGGTCTGGATTGGCTTTCTCGAGGGAGAAGAATCGGCCTTCCGTAGAGGTCTGCCCTCGAAATGCTGACTTTCTAAAAATATAAATTGCTTGTGTACAGCGCCTTACAATTTCCTTTTCCATCTTTTACTCCTTGCGATCTTTACAACACTCAGAGTAGCGGTGGTTATCCTCTTTTTGCGCCCGGGGTAAGGAGGGGAAGTTGTGATTTAATTTTGCTCACTCAGTAGAATCAGAGACAGCTGGAGACAAAAGTAAATATATATATATATATATATATATATAATATATATAACAATGAAGAGGAATTGCAAATTTGGGGAACTGCAGGAACTCGGGCTTGAGAATGGGAAAGATGAGGCTGGTTTGGAGAACTGAGGTTTTCAGGTCAGATTCAGATCATTTATGAAATCCTTGAGGAATGCGACTAAGCTGCGCCGTGAGCCAGTTATTTTACACAACTCGAATTGTGTCAAGGAAAGTTAACAGAATACTTTGGATTTGCAACCACTACAGGGTCCTGGGGTACCCTGGAAGGTACCAGGAAGTAAAAGCCTGCCTGAAAAAGTGTGCTTTGTTTAGTTTGTATTTGCACAGCCACCAGTCGTGAAGTTAAGTACTGTGCTGGGTGAGTGAAGTACAGGTGCATCCCTGCCCTGGTGAGGCTTACAGCCTGCTTGGACAGACAGATGTGAAGATGGGCAAATAGAGAGGAGATGTAAACAGTAGGGCTTCCTGGAGAGAGTGGTGTCTACACTGATCTAAAGACTACAGAACCGTGCCCAGAGAAGTTGGAAGAACATCACAGTGAAATCAAAGCCTCCAGGAGGCGGAAAGATTAACTGTTGGGAGGACCGTTTAGGCTTCCTCTTAATTGATCTCTTGGCAGCATTTGGCACTGTCACCATCCTTCCTTCTGAAATTTTTTCTCCCCACGACTGAGTTTCTCTTCCTCTGCCTCTTGCTAATTTCCTTCTCCTTTGCAGGGCTTTCATCACCTGCCCCTTTGGTGGCCCTGGGAGTTCCATCATGGACCTCTTCTCACTCCACACATTCTGCCTTACTGGTTGCGCCCTCTCCCAAGGCCTGAAGAACTCTATATGACGATGACCAGATCTCTGCAGCCCAGATTTCTCTCTGAGGCTTAGACTCATGTGCCCCCACCCCTGCTCCTTCTCTCATTTTGGAGTGTGTGCACATGCTATTCACTCTGCTTGGAATGTTCCCTCCCTGGCCACCTCAGCTCATCTGTCTGAGCCCTCCATGCTGCTGCTGTGGCAAGGATCTTTCTCTGTAAGCCCTCACTGTTGGAGCAAGCTCCGGGTTCCAGTTAGATGCCTCTCCCATATGCCCCCCCACCCTTCTTAACCCTTCTCACACCACAGTACGGTCCGCTTCTCTGCCTCTCTCTCCCAGGAAGCTGTAAACTCCTTGAGGTCAGAGACTGTCTGCCCCCTCATGCCCAGTCTCTAGTGTCTGATGGTATCTGGCATATATTAGGTCTTTAATAAATCTTAGATGAGTAAATAAAAGAAGGAATGACTAATAGTGTTTATTGTTGCCGAGAAGTCAACTAAGAGAAGTACTAAAGAATACTGGCATTGGGCACCAGGAGGTCGTCTAACGCCACACGATTCATGTCAGCCGAGGGCAATCATAGAGAAATGGAATGGAACACCTGGGAGGTGAAAGAATAGGAACAGCCAGAGCCTTGAAAAGTGTCACTGTGAGGTGGGAAATGGGGAGTGGTTTAGTGGAATAGGGTGAGGTTTTGTGTTTCTGCTATTTCTAAATGGGGGACAATACCTGAACACATCTGAAGTTTCCTGGGCAGGAGCTGTCGAGGGAGGGTTGGAGAAACAGTGGAGAAGGGGGTACTGGTAGCATGAGGCTCCAGAGAAAGCAGAAGGACACGGGCGTTGACCCGGAGCACAGCGAGACAACGAGAGGATTGCCGAGTGTTCTCAGGAAGAGAAGTGGAGGGCCTTCCAGGTGGAAGGATCAACAGGAAGGGGTGGAGAGGAGGAAGGAATGGTGTACTTAAGGACTGACCGTTAGATGGTAGGGTGAAGGCGCTGGCCCAGTACTTCAGTCTGTGCAGGGCCTTAAATGCCCCATTCACAAGTGTGCGCCCAGTCCCAGAGGCAGTGGGGGAGCCCATCCTTGCTGTTTCCCATCTTACAGACCATCGCCTTGGCCAGCATTCCCCAGATCGGGATCACCAGCAATGTCCCAGGACGGGAGCATTTCCATGGCTCCCGGGCCTCTGGGAGATGCGCAGACAGGGCCTGGTTTGACTCCCCGCATGGCCACTTTCCTGCTCGGAACTGAGGACAATGATAAGTGATGGCTCCCCTCCTTCTCCCAGAGCCCAGATGCCCGTCCAGCCTCCAAGCAAAGACACAGAAGAGATGGAAGCAGAGGGCGATTCGGCTGCCGAGATGAATGGGGAGGAGGAAGAGAGTGAGGAGGAGCGGAGCGGCAGCCAGACTGAGTCAGAGGAGGAGAGCTCAGGTGAGCCCCCCACATGGCGCACGCGGGTGCCCGGCCGCTCCTCCTCAGCCAGCGCTGACTGGCCTCTTGTCCCAGAGATGGACGATGAGGACTACGAGCGGCGTCGCAGCGAGTGCGTCAACGAGATGCTGGACCTGGAGAAGCAGTTCTCGGAGCTAAAGGAGAAGTGAGCATGGGGCGTCTAGGGCCGGGTCTCCCGGCACCCGGGGTGAGGAGGCAGCCGGCCTGGTGCGGGGCAGGGGTGGCCAAGGGTTGGGGAGCGCCGGGCGCTCGGCCACGTGTTTGATAGGCACACACGCCTTTTCCCTCCCAGGTTGTTCAGGGAACGGCTGAGTCAGCTGAGGGTGCGGCTGGAGGAAGTGGGGGCTGAGAGAGCACCTGAGTACACAGAGCCTCTGGGGGGGCTGCAGCGGAGCCTCAAGATCCGCATTCAGGTGGCAGGTCTGTGGGCTGTCCTGTGCTCTAGGGCAGCCCCCAGGCCACCTACCTCTTCCTCTGCCAGAGCCCCTGGCTCTCTGCTCCCTGCTTTTCTCATCCCTGCCCTGACCGGCCCTGCTCCTGGCTCCCCCTTTTGGACACCTGGGTCCCTGGCCAAGCAGGGCTTCCCATCTCCCTCCCCCCCCAATCACTGTAGGGATCTACAAGGGCTTCTGTCTGGACGTGATCCGGAACAAGTACGAGTGTGAGCTGCAGGGAGCCAAACAGCACCTGGAGGTGAATGTGACTGGGTGCTGGGGCGGGGGGCGGGGGGATGGCGAGCGGAAGTGGCTTGTCCCCGCCGCCCCGCTGAGCGGCTCCGCCCCTTCCAGAGTGAGAAGCTGCTGCTCTACGACACCCTGCAGGGGGAGCTGCAGGAGCGGATCCAGAGGCTGGAGGAGGACCGCCAGAGCCTGGACATCAGCTCTGGTGAGGCTGCCCTAGGTGCCGCTCTCCCCGTGCGCACCCCGTCTGCTGCTCTGCCTGCCCGGGGAGCATGTCGGGGAGCCCACTTCATGGGGTCACTGTGGGGCCCACAGGGAGCCAGGCACAGAAAGGACCCAGCCCAGGACCTGGCGCGCAGTGGAGGCTCGGCAAGAATGGCTCCCCCTGCCCTCCTCGGCCCCCGCTCTCTTTCCAGAACAGGAGGTGCCATTCTGACACCCCCACACCTACAACAGCCACAGCCCCCTCTGTGTCCACAGCGCCTGTGTTCGTAGGGGGTCCTAGGGAGGCCCACTGGCCACTAAACAGATGAAGAAACCGGGCTGACAAAAGTACAGGGACCCCTCCCCCAGGCTCGCACAACCATGCCATCCGGCAGGGCCTCAGCTTCCACGCCCCCAGCCCCCGGGGTGCTCTCCACCGCCCTGGGAGGGAGAGGAGGGGGAAGGGCTGGCCCGGCTCCTGTGAGGGACACAGCTGCAAGGGCGGGGTGTCCTGGGAGGGTCAGCACCTTGATCCTGACTCTGGCTTTGGGGGCACAGAGTGGTGGGATGACAAACTGCACGCCAGAAGCAGCGCAAAGACCTGGGACTCCCTGCCAGCCAGCAAGAGGAAGAAGGCTCCTCTCGTTTCTGGTATCCTTCCACCCAGGGCAGCCTGAACCGGGCAGGACATCAGGGTTAAGGGAGGCGGGGGTGGAGAGGGACATGGAAGGCGGAGTCACGCTAGACACATTAGGCAAATCCAACCGTCGGGAATTTTCTGTGAGGCCCTGGGTCTCTGCTGGGCCGTGTGGACCATAGAGAAATAGAAGTGTCCACTCAGTGACTCCCCCTAACTTGCTGAGCGAAGTCTTCTTCGAGGCTCTTCTGACTTTCCCACAACATCCCCGACAGGTCCTAGACTTCCCTACCACCACCCCCTCCTCCGCCTGCTCTCACTTTCCACCCTCTTCTTGGAAAGCTGGCTGCCTGTCTGTGCCTGGGCAGGGCTTGTCTCACATGGTACCTCCTCTGTGAAGCCTCTCCTGGTTTCTCCCCAATGGCAGTGCCTTCTCTCTCCTCTGCACCCCTGTGGCCTAAACTGGGGCACCCACATCCCATACTGTAGTTGCCCCCTGCCCCACCTTAGGCGTGAGCCCCTTCAGCTCAGGGCCTGCTGAGCCCTCATCCCTCCTGGCAGCGCCCAGCACAGACTGGAACGGAATCCGCACGCCCTCCACCCCCACCCCCGGGTACTCTGCGGCCATCAGACTCTCAGGACACTGGCCACCTAGTGATGGCAGTCGGGTCAGGCAGGGAGGGAGGTGTCTGGGCTGCGAGGACATGAGGGGTGAATGGGAGGCGAGGGCATGGAGACATCGGGTACAGAGCCCAGGAAGACAGAGCAGATGGTCCCCGGAGGGGAGTGGGAGACCAGGAGGGTTGTCTCCAGGATGGAAGAGACTGAAATCTGTGTGTAGAAGGGGCCAGGTGAAGGGACAGGAAGGGGACAGGGAGTAGAGGGAGCAAGGTCCCTGAGTGGGTGGGCTGGGTTTTCACCTCCTGACCTTTACACTGGAGGGGGGGAGGGGGAGCCGAGGGGAGGTAGGGGTGAGGCTCAGTATCCCCCACGGACTCATGGAGAGGCCACAGGCCCTGCCCCAAGAACCTGGGAGCCAAGAGGGAGGAGACAGAACCTGAGCTCTAACCTGGGTGCTCAGCCCCCTCCCTGCTGTGACACCTGTCCCCTCCACCGGGCTTCCTGCTTCCTTGACGCCCACTGCAGGTCCTTACATCGTGTACATGCTGCAGGAGATCGACATCCTGGAGGACTGGACGGCTATCAAAAAGGTGGGGCCAGGGCCCTGCTTCCCTCGTGCAGGTCCCCATCCCTGACACCAGCTTTGGTCTCTGTGGGCTCACCACGCCTGGGCTTCCTGAGGGCCTGGGAGCTCTGCTCAGCCCACAGCACCTCCGGCCTTTAGCCCAGGTTCCCTGGCATTGCCCTTTTCTTAGAGAGGAAGAGAATGTGTTTGAGTGTGCAAGTGGTGCGGGGGGCGGGGTGCAGAGGGAGAGAGAGAATCCCAAGTAGGGGTCACTCCTAGCACAGAGCCTAATGTGGGGCTCGATCTCATGACCCTGAGATCTTGACCTGAGCAGAAATCAAGAGTCAGATGCTTAACCTACTGAGCCACCCAGGCGCCGGCCTGAGGCTTCCCTGCAGGAGGATCCTTTTAATCTGTGTCAGCCCCTTCCTCCTTCCAGGGCAGGTTTTGATGGGATGGGAGGGAGGGAGGGAAGGCAGCTGTTCTGGGCTGGGCTGGGCTGGCCTGGTGTCTGTCAGGGGACCACATCCGAGCTTTGCCTAGAAAGGGTCTTATTCCCCTCCCCATCTCCACGCTGCACTGACCCAACAGCGCCCCCACCCCAGAGAAACTGATGTGGAGGAGGGTACTTGCCAAGCTGGAGGCAGGCTCTCAAGGGGGGTTTTTCTTCTTACCCACCCAGGCCAGGGCAGCTGTGTCCCCTCAGAAGAGAAAAGCAGATGGTAAGAACCACAGGAGTTGTTCTGCCTCCTGCCACCCCCTCCCCCAGCCCAGCGTCCTGGAAAAGAGCCCAGAAAGAGGCAGTGGTTATGTCAGATCAGTGGCCCCAGTTAGAATGGTTTGGGGAGTGGGAGCCGCCGGGGTGGGGTAGGGAAGCTCTAGGTCGATGGGGCTGGGGGATGAAGCTCCCTGCACCCAGGACTGGTCAGGGAGGGCTGGAATGCTGGGCCCTCATAGAGCTGCCCTGGGCCAGCCTGAAGCTGTTCCTCTCAGCCCCCCATAGGCAGTGGTGTTCCCCTCTGGGTTCAGCTTTTCACCTGCAGTGCATCTTCCTTAGGACCATGACCATGCTGTTCAGAGCCAAGGGGCCCCTCGGGGCAGCTGTCAGCAAAGCCAGGATTCGCATTTTCCTGCTGTGGGAAGGCAGACTGACAAGCCCCTCGGGGTCTGTCCAGCCAGCTCCCCGGTGCTGCTGCTGGACCTTCCCCTCCAGCCGTCGCTGGTCCGGACCCCTCTGTCCTCCTCGGGGGCCTGCACAGCTGTGGCCCAGAGCTGCCCTAGCCAGGCAAGACTGTCTCCTCCATCCCCAGTGAGCGCACCACCTCCCCCTCCCAAAGGGCAGCCTCCTTGGTGCCCTCCTAGACAAAGAAGATGTGGCTCATCTTAAGCCAAAGCAACATCCTTCCTGCTGTCCTTGGACCAGTTGCTGAGCCAATGAGCTGGGCCCCACTCTGTGGGAACTCTGAGCCAGACATTATATTTTGGGGGCCTGTCTCTCCTGGCTGTTGTTGGAGATGAGAAGGCAGGCTCCCCAGGTCTTCTCAAGGAGTTCTTGGTGTCTCCCAGATTGCAGGGACTGGAATTAAAATCTCTCCTGGGACTCTGGCGTGACCTGTGTGTGTCTGATTTACCTTGCAAGAGAATCAGGGCTCCCTGGGGGAGTGCCTGAGTCAGGCGGGCTCTCCTGGAGTCCCTGGTACGTCCCCTCACTACCGGGCAGGAGCCAACCTACTCTGAGTTGGGGTATTGGGAGGGGCAGGGGGGACTCGCCCACCACACCTCCCAGAGGTGGGGGAGTGAGCCCTGGCTGACCAAGGGCTCCTGAGCCAAGTCTGAAGCAACACGTGGCACAGGCAGACCATGTGTCCTGGGGTGGGGAAGGCAGCTGTGTGCTCCGGGCTGGGAGACTGGGTCACGTCTGCACCTGCCCCAGTCCCTTGGCGGATTGGTAAGGCAGGCTGGCAGGGCCTGTGTGCGTAGGCGGCAGCTGGCAGCACCCTGTGTGCTGACGACCTCACAACCAAACCCCCCCCCCCGTTTAGCGCCGCATGTTAGAACCACCCCCAGAACCTCAGTTAAGCAAAGGGGTTAGTTTCCATGGAGACACAGCATCCTTTCTCCATGGCAACCTGAAATCCCAAAACCCAAGTTAGGCTCAGGACTGAGTCATCTGTGACCGGTAGGGGGTGCTCTCCCACCGGGCTGACCCCAGGGCTATGCACAGATGAGCCATTGACCGCAGACTTAAAGGTGCCCCAAGGGCCAAACTGGGGTCTGTGGGGACCCAGATGGGCCTTGCTTAACCCCTTCCTGCCTGCTCTTGTGGTTTGAGGAGGCCGGTAAGGCTCCGTGATGCACCATGTGGAGGTGGCAGCCCTACAGCTGGGGCTCTAGGAGGGGCGCTTGCACGCACAGGACCCCTGCCCCCTGACGCTGGGCCCAGAACAGAGAGGAAGCGGGCTCGGCCCGGGCTGAGTGGACACACAAGAGTTAACTGGTGGGGCGTGACAGGGCGAACCGCCCTCAGGAAGTGTTACTCACCGCCGGGAATGTGAGCGCTCTTGCCTCGGGGGCTGGATTCCCTTCCTGAGTCCTGGGAGAAACCGGGAGAAACCAAAGGAGCTCCCAGCCATGGAAACCCCTGGGGAGCCGGGAGCTGGACCTCTCGGAGCCCCCAGCCTGTCCAACTTCGCACCTGGGCGCCCGGAGAGAGAAAAGTTAGTGAAGTTGGAAGGGCAGCCTGGTGGGGCGGGGAGGGGTGGCAGAGCAGGGTCCGTCCCAGGGCAGAGGAGGGGGAGAGGGTGAAGCAAGGGTCCCACCCCCTGATGCCCTGCTCAAGTCTGCCGCCCGCCCGCAGGCCGGCCGAGGACCCGCCGTACGACGTGCCAGGGGCCAGTGGGCGGCAGGCGGGCGGGCCCCAGCGGCCTGGGCGCACCGTGAGCCTGCGGGAGCGCTTGCTGCTCACGCGGCCCGTGTGGCTGCAGCTGCGGGCCAACGCGGCGGCCGCACTGCACGTGCTGAGGACCGAGCCCCCGGGGGTGAGTCGTGCCCCTGACCCCAGCACTGGCCGGCGGGGGGCGGTGGGGGGAGAGAGGGAGAGGCCGGACACGGAGGTGCCGAGCCTGCGACCCCTGTCCCTTGCAGACGTTCCTGGTGCGGAAATCTAACACTCGCGGGTGCCAAGCCCTGTGCGTGCGGCTGCCCGAGGCCGGTGGCTCCTCCTTTGTCTCTAGCCACTACATCCAGGAGAGCCCTGGGGGTGAGCGGGACTGGCCTGGGGGGGGAAGGGGCTGGAAGCCGTCAGGGCCGGGCGCAGGGGTGTTTCCCAGAGAACAACCGCCCTTCCCATCTCTCAGGCGTCTCCTTGGAGGGCTCAGAGCTCATGTTCCCAGACCTGGTCCAGCTCATCTGCGCCTACTGCCATACCCGGTGAGCCTGGCCGCAGGGTGGCTGGTGTCCGTTGGTCCCAGCTCCCTGGGACAGTCTGTCCTCCCAACCCCTGCAGGTCCTGTCAGCCCCCAGAGCCCTGAGCATCCCTCACACCCCTGGCTTTCTGTTTCCCTCTCTGGCCTCAGGGACATCCTTCTCCTCCCACTCCAGCTCCCCAGAGCCATCTGCCAGGCAGCCACCCACAAGGAACTCGAAGCCATCTCCCATCTGGGCATTGGTAAGGGCTCTTCTGCTACCCATTGCACAGATGGACAAGCTGAGGCCAAGAAGGAAAGGGAAGGCATACGGGCACATGGCACCCTCCCCAAACCTCCCTGAGGCCCCAATTGGTTTCCCTAGAGTTCTGGAGCTCCTCCCTCAACACCAAGGCTCAGCCGGGCCCATCTGAAGGCCAGCTGCTGCCCCGGCTGAAGCCCCGGTCCCCGCAAGAGCTGGACCAGGGCACAGGAGCCGCCCTGTGCTTCTTCAATCCCCTGTTCCCAGGGGACCTGGGCCCCACCAAGCGGGAGAAATTCAAGAGGAGCTTCAAAGTGCGTGTGTCCACGGAGACCTCCAGTCCTCTGTCACCACCTGCCGTGCCACCTCCCCCAGTCCCCGTGCTGCCAGGTGCAGCCCCCAACCAGACAGAAAGCTTACCCCCTCGCCAGCTTCTGCGAAGGGAGAGCTCAGTGGGGTACCGTGTGCCAGGGGGCGCCAGGCCCAGCCTCCCCCCCCTGCCCTCCCTCCAGGAGGTAGACTGCGGCTCCCCCAGCAGCTCGGAAGAGGAGGGGGTGCCGGGTTCCCGGGGAAGCCCAGCGACCTCCCCCTGCCTGGGCCGCCGGCGGCCCCTGCTTCGGTCCATGAGCGCTGCCTTCTGCTCCCTGCTGGCACCCGAGCGGAAGGTGGGCCGGGCAGCCTCGGCACTGACGCAGGACCGACACACGGCTGTGGGCCAGCTGGTGCAGGACCTACTGACCCAGGTGCGGGCTGGCCCTGAGCCCCGGGAGCTGCAGGGGGTCCGAGAGGCGCTGAGCCGGGCCCGGGCCATGCTGAGCGCGGAGCTGGGCCCTGAGAAGCTGCTGCCGCCCGAGAGACTGGGTGAGACCCCGGGGCCGGGCTCCACAGGCTCAGCTCACCTCTCCCCTCCCCCGTTAACTCCAGCTCTTCCCGTTCCCTGCCTCTCTCCCGCTCTTCTCCCGTCTCCCCGAGATTCCTCCTCCTCTTCGTCCCTCTCTCTCCCTGACTACACCCCCGTCCCGGGGGCCCCTACTCACGCCCCTGACCCTGCCCGCCTCTCCTCCGCAGAACACATCTTGGAGAAGTCGCTGCATCGCTCCGTGCTCAAGCCTCTCCGGCCTATCCTGGCGGCCCGCCTGCGGCGCCGGCTTTCCGCCAATGGCTCCCTGGGCCGCCTGGCTGAAGGCCTCCGCCTGGCCCGGGCCCAGGGCCCTGGAGCCTTCGGGTCCCACGTGAGCCTGCCCTCCCCCGTGGAGATGGAGCAGGTGCGCCAGAAGCTGCTGCAGCTGCTCCGGGCCTACTCTCCCAGCGCCCAGGTCAAGCGGCTCCTGCAGGCTTGCAAGCTGCTCTACACAGCCCTGAGGACCCACGCGGGTACGCCCCCTCCTGCCCCCCTGCCCAGTCAGAGGCAGGCCCCCCAGAGATTCCAGAATGGCACAGCAGGAGGGGGGCATGGGTCCAACACTCCCATCTCAGAGATGGTGCAGCCGAAGCCCAGAGACTACAGCATCCTCTCCCCAGCCCCTGTCTGTGGTTGCCATAGAGACCACATCACCCCAGGCCCAGCAGGTGGAAGGGAGGGTCACTGAGACACGGAGTGGACACCCGACCCTGGGGCCCCAGAGGAGTCTGAAGCTTCCTCCTCTACCACCCCCCAGGGGAGGGCGCAGGGGCGGACGAGTTCCTCCCGCTGCTAAGCCTTGTCCTGGCCCAGTGCGACCTTCCCGAGCTGCTGCTGGAGGCCGAGTACATGTCGGAGCTGCTGGAGCCCAGCCTGCTCACGGGAGAGGGTGAGGGAGCGCCTCCACGTGCCACCTCCCTGTCTGTGTGGGACTGGGTGCTGAGGCTGCATGGCCCCCAGGAAGTGGTGGGGGGGTGGCCAAGTGTCCCCTACCCCCAGCCTGAGCTGCATTCTTCCCCTTGTGTCCCAGGTGGTTACTACCTGACCAGCCTCTCGGCCAGCCTGGCCCTGCTGAGTGGCCTGGACCAGGCCCACACCCTCCCCCTGAGCCCCTCACAGGAACTACAGCGCTCCCTCAGCCTCTGGGAGCAGCGCCGCCTGCCCGCCACCCACAGCTCCCAGGTAACAGGGCCTCCACGCCAGCCACCCTGAACCGCCCGGCCCCTGGGGCGCGGTGGGGGTGGCGGGGTTCTGGCACCATCCTGCACGGTCCCCTCCTTTTCCTAGTGAGACCTAGCAGGGGAGAGGCTACTCCTACATCACCCTGTCACAGAAGCAGCATCCTGTGTGGACGTCCAGGCCTAGCTTTTCTAGAGAGGGATCCATGTGCTCTAGGGGCTCAGCCCTGCAGCTTGATAGAAACTCAAATTAGGACCGTTATTACCCCATTTTACAGATGAGGAAACGGAGACATGACATGGAGGGGGAAAGGGACACGGGTGGCAAGCTCAAGCCCCAAATCCTGGCTTCTGGCCCCCAACTGGGGCTCTGCCCTCCCCTGGAGTGAGGCTCCCAGCCCGTGCTCCCTTCACCCTCCTCTCCATCCACTCAAGGGACCCTTCCTAGCCTTGGTTAAGAGTTTAGACCCTGTAGCCAGATGCCGGCTTTAAATCCTGGCTCTGCTACTTTCTATTTCCAGGAGCTTGGGCAAGTCACGTAACCTCTTTGTGCCTCGATATCCTCATCTATAAAATGAGGCAACAGGACTTATCTCCTGGGGTCAATGTGTGGATGAAATGAGTGAATGCAGGACAAGTGCTTAGGGCACGGGGGAAGGTTCCGAGTAGGGTTGTCAGGCTCCGGAGAGCTGCTGGGGCCACCCTTCCTGCCAGCCTGCGGCTCTGACTCACTAGCCAAGGCAGATCTCACCTTTCCTCAGAGCCCCGCTTGCAGCATCCCTTGTCCAAAAAGCTTTTGTCTCTTGGCTGTACCCCTGGATTTATACCACCGCACCCTGTCCCTACAAAGCCTACCCTGGGACCTCAAGCTTTGCAGCCAGATATAGACCAGGCAGGACTGAGCTCTTGCTTTGCTTCTCCTACACAGCACCTCCTCCGAGTAGCCTACCAGGACCCCAGCAGTGGCTGCACCTCCAAGACCCTGGCTGTGCCCCCAGGGGCCTCGATTGCCACCCTGAACCAGCTCTGTGCCACCAAATTCCGAGTGACCCAGCCTGACACATTTGGCCTCTTTCTGTACAAGGAGCAGGGCTACCACCGCCTGCCCCCTGGAGCCCTGGCCCACAGGCTCCCCGCAACTGGCTACCTTGTCTATCGCAGGGCGGAGCGGCCTGAGACCCAGGGGGCCTCACCTGGGGCCTCACCAGAGGACAGCAGCGGGGAGCTAGAGGCAGGAGGCAGGGAGGAGGAGAAGGGGGGCGGGGCAGATGGGGACATCCAGGTCAAAGCCGGTCCTGGGGACAGCAGGGGAGAGTCTGAGACCATTGCGGAGAGGGCCAGGCGGGCCCCTGCTCAGCCAGGGGGGCCAGAGGCTGAGGGAAGCCGGGCAGCAGAGGAGTAGCAGGAAGTGGTCAGAAGGGTCATTTGGGACAGAAAACTCTGAGCCTGCGGGGAAGGCCTTTCAGAGCCGTCAGCCCCACCCCTCGCAGGCTTCCCCACCCCAGGCCGCTCCTGTGTCTGCCACCACCTCCATCTGACCCTTAGCTCTGTGATCACACCTGCAGGGGTCGTGCGTGCCTGGCCTGGCTGCATCTGGAACACTGGAATCAAGTTGAGGGGCTTTGAGGGACCCCAAACCATGGGCTCAGGCCCTTTGCCTCTCTCCCTTCCCTCCCCGCTAGAGGCCAGCCAGCCTTCAGTGCTGAGTGTGCCCAGCAGGGGACAGCCCCAACAGGAGCCCAGCCTCTGGCAGCCCCTCCTGGCTGGGGGCTTCAAGGCTCTGAAAGGCTTCACCTGCTCCTGGGTGTTGGGAGGATTCAGGAAGCCAACGACGACTCAGAGCCCAGGCCAGCCGTAGCCCAGCTGCAGGACTGGCAGCTCCAGACTTAAGTGTCCTGGAAAGAGAGGGTGCAGTTGCCGCCCTGCCTTCTCCCACAAGTCCCCCAGTTTCTCTGCACTGAAGTCTTCTGGACCTCACAAGAGCTTCTCCGGAGGCTGGGCATGGCTTATTACACACTGAGGTTTGGGAAAGAGACTCCTAAGATACCGATCGCACAGCCGGCCATTGCAGGTTTCCCGCCCAAACCAGGTGTCAGACTCCAACTAAGCGCCCTTTATTCTAAACCACCGATAAATTAACCCTAAGGGCCCTTCAGCCCCAAGGCAGGGCCTAGAGCGGGGATCCAACGGAGCGAAGAAAATGCCAACAAGTACCACAAGGGGGTGCGCGTGGCCCAGGAAGTGGCCAGTGGGTAATTCCGAGGGGCGAGGGCGTCTCCAGGGCTGCAGCGCGGCAGGTGGTCAGAGGCCCTGTGCTCTTGCAGCCACCGGGCAACCTGGGGTCAGTGCGGGGGCCAGCACCGCCGGCCCTCAGCTCCCTTGGAGTCGGGGACCTGGGTGAAGCGAACTCCAGGGGTATCACTCCCTGGGAAGGAACTGTCCCCTGATGGAAGGAGGACCCCAGCCAGTCTCTGGGGCACTCCCTCAGGTGCTGAGCACAAAGGGACATCGGCCCACATGTGACACAGACATGACAACTGGAAGGTAGAAATCCTGGACATTGGGATTTCTGACAGTCCAGAGACAGATACCACCAAATTTGGGGGCAGGGCTCCCAAATGTTTCTCTAGGACCACCAGCAGCTCTTACCTCCCCACTTCCACCCCCAACTCTAAGCTTCTTGCTGGTAGGGAGTCTCCCCTTTTGTATGTCTTTCCTCCCTATCTGTCCCCCCCCCCCCCCCCAGTGCCTTGCCCAGCACTGGGCACTGCATAGGCACTCAATAAATGCTGTCCCCTGATTGGAGTTTGATAAATAAGAGTGAAGGGCAGTGAGGTGGGGAGCTGGGAGGTTAAGTGGGGGCCTGGGTTCTGGGAACCAAACACAGGATGTCTCAAGTTCAGTTCCAGAGGAAAACCTAGAACGGTTGCCAGGGGTGCTCAGAGAACCCCGGATATGGAGCTGGTCTCACGGGAACTGGGACAGGCAGAGGCTTCTGAGCGCCTTCCCTGGGGGCCTCTGCAAGCCCCTCCTAAGCCCTTGCTGTGCTCAGTCCCAGGTCCAGGCTCCAGGAATTTAGCACCCCCAGTAGTGGCTTCTCGGAGCGCTGCTGGGCCCCGCCTGCTACTCAGCCTTTTGGGTTTTCTTCTCAAGACATTGTGCTTGGTCAGGGGCCAAGGCCAGGTAACTCAGCATGATCGAGGGTCACCATCTGGGGGTGGGGACTCTGAGCGGGGCAGGCAATGATAGGCCCATCTAAGTCTGATCTCACCCCCATTTTACAGATGAGCAAACAGGCTTGCTCAGGGAAAGCGGCTTAGTACAGGGCAAAGAGCTGGGACACCGGGTTCTGTGGAGCTTCGGGATTCTGCCATCCTCCAAAACAGAAGCGCTCATTTACTCATCCTCTCGGGAATAATCGACTGTGTCCGAATGCACCAAGGACCAAGCACCCCCAGCCCCAGCCAGAGGGAAACAGGCGTAATCTGGCAGGAACAGCGCGCCCTGTGCGAGCGTCGGGATTCAGCGCTGCCCCTCCCTCACGCTGCCTCCCACCTTTGGCCTTCTGGAACAGGAAGTCACGCGAGACGTGCCGCGTGACCTCTACCTGTCCTAAGGCCCTCCCGGGGGCCAGACCCAGCAGACACCCCCCAGGCTGGCTTGCCCAGCCGCGCTGCTGCAGAGCCGGACTGGAAGGCCGGCGTTTGGCTCGCAAGCAGCAGCGAGGTCCCTTCCTCGCTTGGAACTGTTGCTCTTATCACCCCCCGAGGCGCCACCGCTCCCTGTGTGAGTTTATGGTCTGTCTTCCCCACTGGGCCAGAGCCAAGTCAGCCTGGTTCGCTTCTAAATCTCGGGGGCCTAGAACAATGCGTGGCCCGGAACTGGCACTTAGTAGATGGAGGTGGAATGACTGATTCGGGAAGACGCAGCCTAAACAGTTCCTCCGAGTTCCTGGGGCTGGGGCGGCGCATTCTCCATCGCTGCCGCCAGGGGGCGAGCATGCCCGTTCCCAGGCACATGCCAGGCCCCTTTCTTGAGGGAGGCCACCCAGGGACCCCGGGCACTCGGAGGGCCTGCACCCGGCCTGGTGCCAGGGTGGGGAAGCATCCCCGCAGTGGGGCCCTGGGCTCGTCCTGCGAACGGGAGTCCTGCCAACAGAGGTTGGGAAGGGGAGCCGGGAGCCAGGGCCTGTGGAGTGGCCCGGGGAGAGGGGCCCCGGGAGGGGTGGGGAGAAAGGCAGTCATTGAGACCCACACCACCACCCTCACTCACCGTCAGCGCAGAGCATTTAACACCGTGCCATGGTCTCGTGACCCATGTTCGCCCCCCTCCAGTTTAACACACAGAAACATCTGGACTCCTGTTTGCACACAGAATTTGTGACATCCTGTAGGCTACGGTCATGTGCGGAACACCTGGGCACCCCCAGCCTTAACAGGAACACTCAGAGTGTTGGGAACACCTGGAGACTGTTGGCCACTCATGCCCTGCGGGATGGGACACGGTGACACACACGGGCCCCTCCTCTGAGCCGCACCCTGACACACATCCCCAGATCTGCAAGCTCACAGACGTTCCCTCAACACCCTCCCTGCCTCTCGGGTTCAGAGTGTGACTCGGTGACACACATCCATGGGGACAGGCTGACACACGTGGTGAGTGCTACACAGGGATTCGGCGACAGACTGCTACCCGCGTAGCACCGCCAAGCCCCCCACTCAGACACAGTACGTGGGCTTGCTTCTCAGGCTGCACACGCATAGGAAGTATACACACGTGCACACGCACACGCACGCACGCACACACACACGTGCACACACACGCACGTGCACACACACGCACACACTTTCATACTTTTTTTTTTTTAAAGGTTTTATTTATTTATTTGACAGAGAGAGACACAGCGAGAGAGGGAACACAAGCAGGGGAAGTGGGAGAGGGAGAAGCAGGCCTCCCGCCGAGCAGGGAGCCCGATGCGGGGCTCGATCCCAGGACCCTGGGATCATGACCTGAGCTGAAGGCAGACGCTTAACCATCTGAGCCACCCAGGCGCCCCATACTTTCATACTTCTGATCATGCAGAAGATGTCCAAGCCCTGATCCCGACTAATCTCACTCCAGCCCGGGCCTATCCCAGCCACACTCAGCCATTCCAGTCCGTGGTGGACCCTGGTGGGGGCTGGAAGTTGCTGAGAAGACCCCCGTGGGGGTTGTGGCAACCCCAGTGGCCAGGAAGGAGGCAGAGGCCGGCAGTACTGGGCGGGGAGGCCTGAGCTCATCAGATTCCAGCCTGAGTGATTCACGGGAAGCGCCTGGGGAGGATCTGGGAGGGTGGGGGTAATGACCCAGGGGCTGGGGCTTTGGGGGCCTGGGTGGGCTTCCGACTAGAAAGGATCTTGGGTCCGGAGCAAGCCTCTAGTCTGGGAGGGGGCTTCCTGAAGGGTGGCCCAGCCTGAGGGGTGTCTGCTGGGTCCGGCCACTGGGAGGGCCTTAGGACAGGAGCTGAGCCCACAGGATGAGACAATCGGCCCCTCCCGCCCTCCCCACCCGGGGCCTGGGCCCCTGACCCCACGCCTTCCCAGCCCCAACAGCTGGGTGTCTTTAGCAGGGGTTAGGCCAAGGGTGGGGGGCAGGGGTGGGGTGACCTTCACGGCCATCTTGGCCCCTTGGGCCCTCAGGCCGGCAGCCGGAGTGGACCCCAGAGGCCCTGAAGGACTGGACCCGGCTGGCCCAGTCAGGGCTCACAGGGTTACAGACCCTCGCTGCCCTGCCAGGCGAGGCCTCTGCCAGAGAGCCGAGAACACACGGCTGTCCCAGCGCCAGGGATGTTTTCCTGCTGAGATGGAGCCCTCTGCTCCTGCCACCTCCTGAGCCCCCTGCCTCCCTGGCTGGGCTGATGCTCAGAGGACCCGGCAGCTCCTTCAGGGTGACAGGAAGAAAGGATGGGGCTGGAGGCAGGACAGGGGTTGCAGGAAGTGCCTTTCTTGGAACTCTGCACCAAAATAGCCTGTTCTGTCCCCACTCTAGGTCTCAGTGTCCCACGGGGGAGATAAGTGTCACCAAGGAGACCCTCACCAGGGAGGGGCCTGAGCTGACCTTAATCGGGCTTTGGCTCACCACCCCCTTCCCCTCTCCTACCTCCACTGGCCCCCACCAAGCCTGCTTCAGGCTCCGCTCCACTTTGAAGTCCTAACATAAATATCATGTCTGCTTGGGTTCCCCTTCCTGGCCTGGTCACAGCCCCCAGACCTGGCTCCCACCCCAGCCAGCCCTGGGGGTGCGTGCCGGGGGAGAGGAGGGAGGCCTGGACCACCCAGGGAAGGGGGCGAGCCAGAGACGCTGGAACAGGAATGGGGAGACAGGGGGCAGACACCAGAGGCGGACAGGGAAGATACGGAAGTGGGCAGAGAACAGAGAGACAGACCTGAAAAACCAACAAGGTGACAATCCTGGGGACAGGGGAGGAGAAAGAGAGACCCCAGAGAGTGACAGGAGCGCTATGGACGCCTGACTGCAGAGAGGGAAGAGAGAGGACGAGAAACAGTGCGAGGGACAGTGAGACCCCAGAGATCCCTGGGGCAGCGAGGGGGCAGGAAAAGAAGGGAAAGTTCCAAGGTGCAGGTGGAGACGGGGATGCTGACACTGGGTAGCAGAGGGAAGGACACAGGGGCTAACGGGTTCCCAGCATACAGGATTTGCAGTGCTGAGACCAGGAGAGTCCCCAGCAAACTGGGACAAGTTGGTCACCCTCGGTAGCAGGCTTCTGCCAGATGCCTCAGGGACCACAGAGTCCCCACCCTCACAGCCGAAGAGCAGCAGAGGAAGGACAGGAACAGCAAAGGTCCCAGCTGTCCCCTCCTGGGATCCCCAGACTCAGGTAGTCCCTGCTCTGCCTCCACTCTGTGACCAGGGGCAAAGCCTTGTCCCTCTCTGAGCTGGGAGGACACTGAGCAGAGCGGTGGGGCTGGGCCCTTCTAGCTCTGCGGTGGGCTCCAGGACGGCCATCCTTGTGGGCAGATGTGGCCAGATGTTCAGGCCAGGCATTTGCCAGGAGAGGGACTAGGGCCCCAGCTGTGCCCAGGTTGGGCGATCCAGGGGAGCCCTGTGTTTCTCCCCTCACAGCTGTGGGCCTGTGGGGACACACACACATCACCCAGCTGCGTGGACCCTCAGCAATGCCAGCCCCGGGCAAGCACGCACACTCACGTGCACACGGTCGTGTACAGACACCCAGGTACACCCATCAGCACACCCAGGCTCTCTCCGTGGTGGACGCCACCCCCCAGCCCCCTCCAGCTGTCAGAATCCCTTACCCCAGGGACCAGGCCTGGACACACCCCTTCTCCCCGGGCCCCACCTCCCCCCAAGCCTCCCCCTCCCACCCCGTCCAGTCCCCAGCACCGCCCCCCTTCCCGCGGTCTCTCCCATCCAGAAGCACACAGGGTGCGGCACCAGC
Organism: Phoca vitulina; assembly: GCF_004348235.1. NCBI lineage: Eukaryota > Metazoa > Chordata > Mammalia > Carnivora > Phocidae > Phoca > Phoca vitulina. The sequence goes on along the minus strand of NW_022589719.1, from coordinate 32,314,549 downwards.
ACGTGGGGAGGGGAAGGAGGCCAAAATTGCTGCCCTCCCCCCAGACTGCCCTCCCTCCCCACTTCTGCCCTGGGACCTCTCCCACCTCCCCTCCTGCAGCTCCCACCCAAGACCAGGCGCCTCCTGCCCACCAGTTGGCCCTTCCTCCTGACAGCCTGAAGGCTGGGGTGGTTTGGGAAGAATTTAGAAATGGAGGGAGATGGGGGGATGGGGACAAAAGAAAAAGGAGGAAAGGAGGTGATTTGTACACAAAGCAATGTGCTGGCTCAGCAGCAGACTGTGGCAAGGCTCTAGGACGCCTGCCCAGGGGGCGCCCCCCAATCATCCTCAACCCCCCCATCCTGGCTGTTACACTGGGCTCTCTTCAGGCCAACCCCTCTGCAGGCCGCCTGCACCCCCACCCCCACGGGCCCACACATTGCATCCAAAACCACTGTCTGGCTTGTCCCAGTAGCTGGAAGACAAGGCTCCTTCTGGGAAAGTGGGCTTCTGTTCTCAAGCCCATCTTGAGGTGAGCTCTCACCCTAAGGGCCACGATCAGAGCAGAGAACTCCAGCCTCCTAACCCACACTGGGAGCAGAGCTTGGTGTCCAGAGCTGTCCCCACCCCTGCTAGGAAGACACCATGGCCTCGGGTCCCAACCAAGAAGACAGATTGTGGTACCAAGGAAGCATCACACATGATCCCTGCTAGTGGTAGTCTGAGCCGTCCTGCCCTCCGGGACCGCACTCCTACCGATCCCGAGTCGCATCCTGAGCCCACCATCCATCGTGGTGCGGCTCATTATGAATGAGCACTTCTGCCTGAATCCCTGTGGCCAGCCATGCCTCTCAACGTCTTCTCTTGTCCGCACACGCATACACTTAGCCATCTATCCATCCATCCACTTACTCCTTCCTCCATCCATCCATTATCCGTCTGTCACCCGACCCCTGCATCCACGCATTCTCCTACCTCACTGCCCTTCCACCCATGTGCACATTCATGCATTCACCCACCTATCCATCCACCCACCCATCATCCAAGCATTTACTGCATCCTTTAGCATCTTCTCTGCGCTAGGAGGGAAGCAAGATGAGTCAGGCTGAATGGGACTGGCAGAAAGAGTAAGACCGCAACCAGCCCCTCTCTGTCCCCTCACCCCCAGATCCCTGATGCCGTGCTGCTGCTTCCCCATCCTGACCAGGGTAGGAAGTTCCTAGGCTACCTCGACTCCATCTCTCCCAACCTGGATGGAAGCAGGGGAATGCTAGGCACCCAGGTGCGGCTCCAAGCCTCATTCTCCACCCACAAAATCCTTAGTTTTGTTGGGGTCAGAGGTGCCCCCGCTCATCTCTACCCCCACCCCCTCCTGGCTCAGCAGTCCCTCTACTTGCAAGTCAGCCCAGCCAGACCATCTGGAATTTGGCCTTTGACCCTCTTCCTCCTGCTTCTCTTGCCTGCCCCCCAACCCCTCACTCCAACTGAGGCTGGAGCCCTGACCTCTGATCTGACCTGCCTACTCGCCAGACGGCTTGCAGCCTCCCCTCAGACGCCCCAGCACGGGCCATTGCCCGAATTATGACTGGGCCCGCCACACCCTTGGATCAGGCTCTGGCCAGCCCCTAAGGAGCCTCCAGAGGCTGCCTCCCCCAGCCCGGCCCGCCCTGCTGCCCGGCTCTCCAGCCAGCTCCCTCCCCTCTCCCAGACTATTGCAACAACCTCCAGTCCCCCCTCCACCCACCACACACCAGCCACAGGGAACTCCCATCATACCTCTTCTCCAGGGCCCCCGTGATGGAGGCCAGTCTTTTAGGGGTAGCTTACTGCCTTCCAAGCCAGGCCTCTACCCCCTTTCTGACATTCCCTCTTCACTATTTACAGTCTCTCCAGACGTCCCTCACTCCAGTGGAGTCCTTTGGATTCTCCAAGGGCATCTTGAGCTCCCCCCTTCAGCACTGTCTAGGCTGTCCATCTTGCTGCCGTGCCTTCCCCCATCCTCACTTCCCGATGCCATGCCCGGCTCTCAGACAGGGCTCGGTGGCTCCTCAGGGCACAGCACACAGCAAGAAGAGAGTTGGAACGAAAGTCAGGCAGCCTTGATTCTAGTCCCAGCCCTGCCACAGACTAGCTCGGAGACTCCCTGGGCCTCAGTGTGCCCACCTGCGAAAAGGTTTGCTGATTTCCAGGGATCTCCCAGTTCTGAAATGGTCTGACTGCTGGGGAAGGCTGGGCAGGTGTGGGGAGCAGGTGGGCTTTGGCTCCAGATAGCGTCCTGGATTCCCCCAGCATGGCCCTGGGCCAGGTTCTTCATTTATCTGAGTCTTATTCATTCATTCATTTGACAGACCATACTGAGCAGCATTGATGGGCCAGGAACTTTTCAGGGTCTGGGGATACAATAGGGAACAAGACAATGACGCTGCCCTCATGGAACCCATAGTCTCCTAGGGCAAGAGTTCTCTGGGGGGGGGCATAACATTCAGCAGTGTCTGGAGACGTCTTTGATTGTCCCAACTGGAGGGATGCTACTGGCCTCTAGATAGAAGCCAGGCATACTTCTAAACATCTTACAATGCACAACGCAGTCCATACAAGAGGTAGATGTGGACCTGGTAAGTTTCACATACAGCTGAAGCCAGAGTACTTGGAGCAGAGGAGTGTGTGGGAGTGGGGTGAAGTTTGGGGGCAGACCACATCAGCCTGGAGGCCATGGCCAAGATGTTGGCCTGTCTTCTGAGCGAGATGGGGGCCCAGAGGGTTCTGAGCAGGGGAGTGACCAGATCTGTCTTGGGTTTTAAAGGGATCCCTCTGGCAGGATGGAGAAGGCAAGACAGAGACCAGAGGAGAGGCTGTTGCAAGATTCTGGATGGAAGGGGACAGTGGCAAGGGCCAGAGGTGGGTGGCAAAGAAGGTGGTGAGAAGCAGTCAGATTGTGGATCTATCCTGAAGGTGAAGTCAACAGGATTTGCTGGGAGATTGGATGTGGGGTGTGGGAGAAAGAGGAGTCAAGGATGATCTCAAGGCTTTGGGCCTGAGCCAAGGGAAGGATGCACTGCCCCATATTGACTTTCCTCTCATGAGAAGGGGGATCATTCTATACATTTCACAGATGTAGACCTTAAAAGAACGACCTTCCAGGCATATAGCAAGCGCTTCAAAAGCCCTCGTTCTCAGGGGGACTGGCCGGGTTGGCTGGGCCAGCCCTGGCACCGTAAGGTAATTAGCAAAGCTGCTCTGGTCTCCACCCCCGACCCAGAAGATTTGCTCAGAAGACTAAGGAACATTTGCCTCATACTTTGCAGCTGACAAAGCACATTTACCAACACGGAGAGCTGTGATTAGATAGCCCTGCTGAGCTGAAAAGCCCTGACACATTACCCCATTTTGTAGATAAGAAAAACGGAGACCCAGAGAGGGTTAGTGACTTCCCAGCGGTCACACAGCACATCAGTGGCAGAGCACTGAGGGACGGAGCCTCTCCTCCACGTCCCCACGCCCCGGCTCAAACTTCTGCTAAGAGTGCAGTGGGTGTTCACGGGTTAATCTGACAGCCAGCTCCCCAGGGACCATCCTGGATGATGGGCTCAGTGCACATGCCTCCAGAGGCCTCCAAGAGGGGCGGGCAGAGGACCCTGGCCAGGCCCACACAGCAGCCTCTGGGGGCAGGGGGAGCTCCACACATGGACGCCTGTGTCACATACACATGTATGTGTCATTGTGAGCTTCATGCCCATACATGGCCTCTCCCCAGCCTGTCCCCTCCCAGCCAGCCCTGCTCACCCTGCCTGCAGCCTAGCCCCTGCCTGCCCCCACCCCCGCACCCCCACCCCCGCCCCCATGCACCCTGCCCTTTTGCAGCAGGAGCCCAGAGAAGCATTTCCTGTTTGGGGGCTGCCTCCTCCCCCTCTAAGCCCAGGTTCCCAGGGCCCCAGGCTGAGCAGAGGTGAAGGGAGGGCAGCCCCCTGCCCCTCCTCCTTCCCCCCCCACACCCGGTCCAGCTGGAGCCAGGAAGCTTGGGGGTGGGGGGAGGTTGAGGCAGGAGTTTAGTTCATAAATGAGGGTGTGATGATACCCATGCCTGATGCCCGCATGCTCAAGGTGGATTCCATTCAGGGGCTGCACGCAGACGTGAGGGGGGTCTTGTGTAAGGGCAGGTAGGGTGCCGCACCACTTACGCATGTGCGTCAGAGGGGGTTAGCGCGTCAGACCATGAACCAGTCTGGGATGATGGGACAGTGTGTCAGGAGAGTGCTCCTGTGTGGGGAGAGGAGCGCGCACACACGTGTGTCATGTGAAGGGCATGAGTCAGAGCATGTTTCCACATGTATGACGAGCAGTTGGGCCCTGAGACAGTTCACAAGTGTGATGAGGTCGCTGTGTCCAGACTGGATCTCGGGCGAGTCTCTGGGAAGGGACCTCACCCCACGGCCAAGAGCCCCAGACTGCCCGAATTTTTCTGAGGGTCTTCCAGCCTCCTGGGCAGGCATTTCCCCCCTCTTCTCGACTTCCAGTCAGCTAGCTGCGCCTCCCCCCCCCCCCCCCCTCCAGCCCCCCCCCCCACCTCTGCCCCCCGCCCCACCGCTTCCTGCTCCGGCGGCCCCGGGGGAGCGGGAGCCGCGAGCTGGCAGCGGGCCCCGGCCCACTCCTTACAAGGCCTGAGCCCGGCCCAGGCCCGCCCCCCGGCCCGCCTGCCAGAGGCCCCGGTCCCTCCCCCTGTCAAGAGCGGCCGCGAGCCGGCCCCGGGCCAGTCGGGGGGCATCGCGATGCTGCTGCGCCTGCTGCTGGCCTGGGCGGCCGCGGTGCCCACGCTGGGCCAGGCCCCCTGGGCAGCCGAGCCCCGGGCCATCTGCGGCCCCGGCAGCTGCTACGCGCTCTTCCCTCGGCGCCGCACCTTCCTGGAGGCCTGGCGGGCCTGCCGCGAGTTGGGGGGCGACCTGGCCACGCCGCGGACCCCCGAGGAGGCCCAGCGTGTGGACAGCCTGGTGGGCTCGGGCCCGGCCAGCCGGCTGCTGTGGATCGGCCTGCAGCGGCAGGCCCGGCAATGCCAACCCCAGCGCCCGCTGCGCGGCTTCACGTGGACCACGGGAGACCAGGACACGGCCTTCACCAACTGGGCCCAGCCGGCCACAGGGGGCCCCTGCCCGGCCCAGCGCTGCGCCGCCCTCGAGGCGAGCGGCGAGCATCGCTGGCTCGAGGGCTCGTGCACGCTGGCCGTCGATGGCTACCTGTGCCAGTTTGGCTTCAAGGGCTCCTGCCGGGCGCTGCCGGCTGAAGTGGGCCAGGCGGGCCCGGCGGTCTACACCACGCCCTTCCACCTGGTCTCCACCGAGTTTGAGTGGCTGCCCTTCGGCTCCGTGGCTGCTGTGCCGTGCCAGGCTGGCAGAGAAGCCTCCCTGCTCTGCGTGAAGCAGCCCGAGGGTGGCGTGGGCTGGTCTCGGGCCGGGCCCTTGTGCCCGGTGGCCGGCTGCGGCCCGGACAACGGGGGCTGCGACCACGAGTGCGTGGAGGAGGTGGACGGTCGCGTGTCCTGTCGCTGCACCGAGGGCTTCCGGCTGGCGGCGGACGGGCAAAGCTGCGAGGACCCATGTACCCACGCCCCGTGTGAGCAACAGTGTGAGCCTGGCGGGCCGCAGGGCTACAGCTGCCACTGTCGCCTGGGGTTCCGGCCGGCCGAGGATGAGCCGCACCGCTGCGTGGACACGGACGAGTGCCAGATCGCCGGCGTGTGCCAGCAGATGTGCGTCAACTACGTCGGTGGCTTCGAGTGCTACTGCAGGGAGGGCCACGAGCTCGAGGCCGATGGCATCAGTTGCAGCCCCGCTGGGGCCATGGGTGCCCGGGCTTCCCAGGACCTAGGGGACGAGTTGCTTGATGACGGGGAGGATGAAGAGGATGAAGAGGATGAACATGAGGCCTGGGAGACCTTTGATGGTAGCTGGACGGAGGTGCCTGGGATCCCGTGGATGGAGGCCACGCAGCCGCCTGACTTTGGCCTGGCCTACAGACCTAGTTTCCCAGAGGAGGGAGAGCATCGGATGCCCTACCTGGACCCCACCTGGCCACCCCCACTTAGTGCCCCCAGGGTCCCCTACCACTCCTCAGTGCTTTCTGTCACCCGACCCGTGGTGGTCTCTGCCACACGCCCCACGCTGCCTTCTGCCCACGGACCCCCTATCATCTCTGCCACACGCCCGCCCCAGGCCCCTGCCCCCAAGCCCCCCATGATCCCTGCCAGGCACCCAGCTTTGCCTCCTGACCACCAGTTCCCCATGATCTCAGCCAACCATCCAGATCTGCCCTCTGCCTACCAACCCCCCATTATCTCTGCCACCCGCCCAGCACGGCCCCCTGCTCACCAGCCCCCAATGATCTCAGCCAAATATCCTGAACTGTCCCGTGTGTTCCCAGACACCCGGGTCACTGATACCCAGCCCACCGCTCATGTGCCTCAGATCCCTGCTAACCACACTCCTCTGGGTACCACTTCCAGTGCCCATCAATCCCTTGGCACCCCAGATGTCCCAGACCTCCAAGCCCAGGCCACCCACCTTCCCATTACCTCGACTGTTCAGCCCCCTCTGACCGCTACCTCCAGATCCCCTGTGCTCCCTGCCCATCAAGCTCCTGGGTCTTCTGCCACCCAGCCCCCAGCCCCCGACACTACCCTCACCTCAGAGCCCCCTCAGAGCCCCACTAACCAGACCTCATTCACCAGCCCTACACACCCCCATTCCAAACCCCCACAAGTCCCAAGGGAAGGTGCCCGTGACACCAAGGTGGGTCCCTGGATGCCCTCAGCAGCCCCCACAGCAGCCCCAACAGCCCTGGAGGAGGCCAGTCCGGCAGGCCACAGCCGGAGGGATGACCGGTGGCTGCTGGTGGCACTCCTAGTGCCCACATGTGTCTTCTTGGTGGTCCTACTTGCACTGGGCATCGTGTACTGCACCCGCTGTGGCCCCCACGCACCCAACAAGCGAGTCACCGACTGCTATCGCTGGGTCACCCACGCTGGGAGCAAGGGCCCAACAGAACCGATGCCCCACCGGGGCAGCCTCACAGGGGTGCAGACCTGCAGAACCAGCGTGTGATGGGGCGCAGCCCCCCCCTCTGCGGGGTAGGGGGAAGGGGCATGCGTTGGACACATGGCTCAGGCTGCACCAGGGACCCATGGGGGCTGCCCAGCTGGACAGAGGGCTTCCTGCTCCCCCCGGGCCCAGCCAGGCTCCTTTCTCAGTCAACTACCAGACTTGACTCTTGGGAACTCTGCTCCCCGGCCCAGCGCTCACGACAGAGGAGACGCCGAGGCCCCCAGGACCTCAGGGGGTGGGTGCTGGGGTCTTCTCCAATAAACGGGGTGCCAACCTCACCCAAAGTTCCTGACCCCCATTGATGTCTGAGGGGAGGGTCTGGGAGGACTCAGCAAAAAAGAGGGGACCTTCCTTCAGCTTGTCTGGGCCCCAAGGATATAAGGTAAGACCCCTTAAGGGAGGGTATGCTTCAGAGATTCTTGGGTAAACAGGAGCCCAGAGAGGGCAGAGCCTTGCCCAAGGTCACACAGCGAGCCCAGGAGTGGGAGGTTTGGCATGGAGTTTCATATTTGTTCCTCTTTTTTTTTTTTAAGATTTTATTTATTGGGGCACCTGGGTGGCTCAGTCGTTAAGCATCTGCCTTCAGCTCAGGTCATGATCCCAGGGTCCTGGGATCGAGCCCCACATAGGGCTCCCTGCTCGGCGGGAGGCTTGCTTCTCCCTCTCCCACCCCCTCTGCTTGTGTTCCCTCTCTCGCTGTGTCTCTCTCTGTCAAATAAATAAAAATAAAATCTTTAAAAAAATTATTTATTTATTTATTTGACAGAGAGAGAGAGCACAAGCAGGCAGAGTGGCAGGCAGAGAAGCAGGCTTCCCGCCGAGCAGGGAGCCCGATGTGGGGCTTGATCCCAGTACCCTGGGATCATGACCTGAGCTGAAGGCAGACGCTCAACCAACTGAGCCACCCAGGTGCCCCAATATTTGTTCCTGTTTTTACCAAAACTCCAAGTGGGGCTGAAAATGGGGGAGCTAGTGAGGGCTTCTGCTCAACAGGAGCCAAACTGGGATTTAGGAGTCAAAGTTAAGCTCTGGGTCTGGTGATTCTGGGGAGTGAAGGGTGTCTAGTGGGTGAGCTTCTGTCTTCTGGTACTTGCCATCCTATCCCCACAGGCTGCCCAGAAGTTGGCAGCTGGGGCCCAGGGTCACTCAAGGGTGCTGCCACTCCTCTGGGTTATAGGTGCTCTGAAGTTTCCCCTCCTCCCTGCTCTGGGGAGGAGGTGGGAGTCACTGCCTAGCAGGCTGGGATGGGGAGAGCACGGAACCTGGGAGAGCTATCCCATCTCCAGCTCCCTTGGCAGGCTTCTGAGCAAGGCTTGGGCCACATTTTGCGCTTCTCCATGTGGGTGGTGCTGGGTCAGAGAGAACCCAGATCAGAGCTTGAGCAAGTTGCTCAATGCTGAGGTGTCCCACGAATCCAGAGGGGATGGTCAAAGATCACAGCCTGCGGGAACCTGGCAAACTCCTTCATCCTGGGCTCACTGCCTTGGGGACCAGGAAAGGCGGGACCTGGGCTGGGGAGGCTCCGGTTCCCACTGCCTCTGTAATTTTTCAGTTGCAGTCTCTAAGGAGCCTCTAATTAGGACGGAGCAGAACCACCACGACCACCCAGACAGGAGAGGAGGGGTGGCCTAAAGGCCCCTTCCCTATCGGGTGCCCTATGCCACCCTCTGGCCCCAGGGCCTGGGCCTGAGCCGGGCCCCAGGGGACGGGTAGAGGAGGGGCCAGAACTGGGGACGAACCGGGGGCCGTGGAGGGGGTGGAGGGAACGCTATGCACCGCCCCCGGCCCCCGCTCTCATGTTCCCCTAACTCAAACCAGACGCCCCTGCCAGATCCTGCCCAAGTGTTTAACCTCGGAGACGCCGCTGGAGAGATTCAATGCATGAGAGTGGAGTCGCGGGGTGGCCTAGAGGCCTGGGTCTGAGAAGGAGGTGTGGGCGCAGCCTGGGGGGTGACAAATCCTGCCAGGATGAGACAGACTGGAGCTCCCTCCTGAGACCCTGGGCAGGGGATCCAGAGCACCCTCAGGGCAGGAAGGAGTTAAATGCACTGCTGTCGGAGGGAGGGGATGGGAGTGGGGAAGGGGGCCCAGAGCCGGCTCTTTGTCATCCCGTAATGAGCAACAGATGCAGAGCTGCGTGCGGGCCTAAACAGACTGCCTCCCAGCCCAGAACCCCCGCCTGCGCCCAGCCTGGGCTCCGCCCAGACCCGGAGCTGTGTCTTAGGCTCCGCCCATCGACTCTCCGACCCCTCCTCATCCAAGAGCGAACCTCACCAGCAGGCCGATGCCCGCACCATCAGACAGATCCCTCCTAGCTACGAGCCACGCCCACCTACTACTGTCAAAGTGCCCCTCAGGAGCTCTTCAGAAGCCCCGCCCACCAAAGCCACAAGCCTCGCCCCCTGCCAGCTCAGAGATTCTCGCAGAACCATTGCCCCGCCCCTCTGCTCTATCAGCTCCGCCCCGGCCGAGGCAGTAACAATGGCTCCGCCCACCAAGGCCATAAGCCTCGCCTCCTCAGGGCGGCTTGCGCAAACTGGCAGTTATTAGTTCCCGCTTCCTGGAAGTATAAACTACGCCCAGAGTTTACACTTTCTCCTCACTCCGCGTTGCGTGCCCCGCATAACAGAACCACAAGCTCCAACCCTCCTCGGAGCCGGAGACCCGGTTCACGAGTGCAGGGAATTCCGCAGAGACCTTTCTCCGTCCGGGACAGCTGCAAATTCCGCCTTCCAGGAGGTTACGGGTTCCCCTTAAGCTCCTCTCCAGGCTCCGCCCCCAGTTACAAGTCCCGCCCATTCACAGCCGTTCAAATCGCAGGGGCGGGGCCCCTTGCTGGGAAAAGAGCTCCGCCCACGTCTGGCTAACACTTTCCCTGCACACTGAGGTAATGGCCCACCTACAGAGTCCTCGGGTCCGCCCACTAAGGATACCCACAAACTCCACCCTGACGATCCCTTAAGTCCCGCCCACCCAGAGCGCCTCTTGCCGGGGGCTTCTCGCAAAAGAATCTGCCCACGCAGAGAGCGTAACCCAACCTCTTCTCAGGCTCCACCTATTGTGAATGCATAGCCACGCCCACCTATAGGTTCCACTTTCGCGGGAATCCGGGGCCCGGGACTCCCAAAGTCGCTCACCGCCTTCTGAATATGCTCAGACTAGTGTGGATCCGAACTCCGTATCCCTGACCAGGATGCCCCGAACCCGGCCCTGGCACCCCGTCTCCTTCCCTACTCACGGTTTCCGGTCGCCTAGATTGCAGGTTCTCAGGAGGGAGCTCTGAAATGAGTTCGAAAGCCCGACGGGAGGCGTGGATGAATGGGCCTTTGGCGCCACCTGCCTTCGGCGCCTGGGCTTGCAGCCACCGCGAACCTGGCCCCTCTCCCAAAGCACCTTTTTTTTTTTTTTTTAAGATTTTATTTATTTATTTGACAGAAAGAGACACAGCTAGAGAGGGAACACAAGCAGGGGGAGTGGGAGAGGGAGAAGCAGGCTTCCCGCTGAGCGGGGAGCCCGATGTGGGGCTCGATCCCAGGACCCTGAGATCATGACCTGAGCCGAAGGCAGACGCTTAACGACTGAGCCACCCAGGTGCCCCGTCTCCCAAAGCACCTTAAGGCCCAATAAATACTTGCTTAATTTATTAAATGTTCGTGTTATTCAGATATTGTCCGCTTCGGCAAATATTTGCCCCCAGCAAAACAGCAGATCCACTCGCATGGGTCCTCTGTCGTATTTGGAAGACCCCAAGGGGGTCTCTGTGAGCTGAAGAGGCCCCCGCCAGTCTTTACAGCGGCTGCTGGGACTCTTGCTGTACCTTGCCCACGAATCCCGTTTCCCAGGGGCGAAAGCACGGACTCTCACCTGAATCCTTAGGGCTGGGTCCTCCCCGCCCCCAACTAGTGCTCCAAAGTGTGGACACCTTCTTTAGAAGTGTGCCTTTGGCAGGAGGGAGTGAGTTTGGGCTCACAGACCCTCATGTAGAAGCTGAGAGTCACAGGTTTGGGAGCAGGATTGATCTCAGGGCAGATCTCTGTATCAGCGCTCATCACTACATTTGCAAATATTCACCTGCTCACTCCCACACTAGACTGGGGCTCCAGGAGTCCAGGACACTCTGGAGTTCGGTACCAGGGGCTCAATGTAATGTTTTTCAAACATTACTGGGACAGATGAGGCTTGTGGCTTTGGTGAAGGGGGCAGCACTAACATCTACTGAGTTCCAGTAGGTACCAGCACCCAGCTGGACACCCTTCACTTCCTGCATCAGGCATTGCTTCCAAGCAACTCAAAGTCTGGGGAATAAGATGCTTTCCAGATGGGATTCCAGTTCTGGCGCCCTGGCCACTATGAATGGGAGTAGGGTTTGGTGCCAAATAATAATGAAAATAATACTGAATGCTTGCAGCAGAGATTGTCTGCCTCATCCTATTCTAAGGGCTTTACATGTCTTTACCCACTTGAGGTCCAGAACCCCCATGCAGTGAGTGCCACTCTCACCATGATTTGCAGATGAGGAAGCTGAGGGCACTTGCCCAAGTGCCTTGCATCAGGCCATTCACCCTATTTGACCAAGTTAGTAAGTGGAGGTTTGAACCCAGATAGATTCCGTGATCTTCAATCCTAGACCAGAGCCAGTCCATAATGATAGCCGTGTCTCTGATTAGAAAATGCCCACCTCCCAGGGAACTTGCCTTTTTTTTTTTAAGTCAGTACATTTTTATTTAAGGAATTTTATGTGATTCCTTCCACTGCCAATCACCTTAGTTCCTCCCAAGTCAGAATCATAATCTTCAAAATAGCCCTTTTAAAAAGAACTTTTGTTCAATTCACAGTTGTCACTGTCAGTTCACAATTCTCCACGATGGGCTTCTTTGATCTCCACTTGGATATGGACATACTTCAGAAATTCCCCACCTATAATCTTTGGAATCCAATTTCTTTACTTTAGGGCCACATTTAGGGGCAGAGTAGATGGATCTTTCTGGTTCTCAATTTCAGGCAGTCTCTAAACATGAATAAGTTCAAATCATATTCACCCCTGAATGATCACACCCTAGAATTGTACAGATTGTTGGGATACGCCAATACCTAAGACTTAAAATATTTCACTGCAGGGCACCTGGGTGGCTCAATCGGGTAAGTATCGGGCTCTTGGTTCTGGCTCAGGGCCAGAGTCTCATGAGTCGTGGGATCGAGCCCCCAGGGGAGCCCCACCCACCTGTGCCAGCTCTGGGCTCCTCTGGGAGTCTGCTGGAAGATTCTCTCTCTCTGCCCCTCCCCCTACTCGTGCGCGCACGCTCTCTCTTAAATAAATAAAAATTTTAAAAATAAAATAAAATGCTTGATTGTTAGGTCTTTCGCATAGCTTTAGCAGATAGGTGTCTTGTAGTTCTTTCCCACAGATCTAACATGTAGTTCTGTGAATTAAGGAAACCACACATCTACTCTCTGAGGCATTTCCAGCGATGTAGGTCTACAGAGAAAGCCCCACCGGGTCGACCTCAACAGGGGGAGCTTGCTTTTACCAAGGAGGCTGCAAGGTGTACACTCCCGGGCTGATCGTGCTTTGATGATATTGGCAAACGAGGCGTTACCCGTGACCGTGTGGGATCCAGACGAGGGGTCCGGTCCGGGCGCAGTTTTAGGGCATCTGGCAGTGGCCAGGCTTTAGCATGGTTTTGGTGAGTTAAGGGATTTCTCTCTGGGAGGCAACTAGTCATGGCTGAGAGCAGGCACTCTGCACCAGACAGCCTTGCTTTGATTCCAGCTCCACGACTCAAGGGCTGGGGAGTCTTAGGCAGGTCCTCTAATTGCTCTCTGTTTGTCTCCTCATACGAAAATGGGCATCCTAGAGTAGCCACCCTAGCCACAATAATCTGTCGGAGAGAAGAAAGGACTCGTTAGGAGGAGAGTCAAGGTTTGCTGCTGGAAGCCAGTAAAAAGCTTCAGGGTGACTGCCCAGACTTCTACAAGAAGTGCTGTCTGCTTTAGCTGGCTCAGGAGAGCCCTGAAGACAGAGTCCAGAAACTGATCGTGGGCGGGGGCGCCTGGGTGGCTCAGTCCGTTAAGCGTCTGCCTTCAGCTCAAGTCAGGATCCCAGGGGCCTGGGATCAAGCCCTTCGTCGGGTTCCCCACTCAGCGGGGAGGCTGGTTCTCCCTCTCCCTCTGCTGCTTCCCCTGCTTGTGCTCTCTCGTTCAAGTAAATAAATAAAATCTTTAAAAAAAGAAAAAAAAAACCCTGATCATGGGAGAGCCGAATCAGCACAAGATGAAGTCCCAAACCCACTAAATCCCTATAGCAGAGGTTCTGTCTCCCTTGGTTCGTGGTATCCTCCACATCCTGAGTACCTCAGTGGGTTTTTCATGGCACTCCTGGGCCAAAAACATGCCTCACAGTTCCATTTAATAAATACGAGAAGTACTTGTATTTTTTAAAAAGATTTTATTTATTTATTTGAGGGAGAGAGAAAGAGGGAGGGATTGGAAGGAAGAGCATAGGGAGAGGGACAAACAGACTCCATGCTGAGTGTGGAGCCCGACTTGGGGCTCGATCTCACAACCCTGAGATCAGGACCTGAGCCAAAATCAAGAGTCCAACGCTTAACAGACTGAGCCACCCAGGCACCTCCAAGAGGTACTTGTATTTTAGTACCTCAGTAGTCATTTGAAAGAATAATACACATACATTGAAAGATAGAAGCAGATTTTTATTCTTAAGTAATCACAAGCACCTGCCAGGAGGACACAGTGTGCTGCTGGGCACTGCACAACTTCTCAAAACTTGGAATCAGATTGGACGTCGCCACTTTCATTTCCTGTTACACACTGACTTTCCCAATAGTATTTGCTTTTGATTGTGGCCGCTGCCAAGAGCCCAGATTCACAGAGATATTATGTCATCAAAAGGCACGCAGTGCGATCCAATGTTGAAACTGCGAACTGCCTCAATCCAGCAGTTTGCCAGTTGTCTGACAGATGTCGGGTATTTCTGCATTTCTCTCAAAGTTTTATAGTATTTTATGACTTCCTGTGAGTTTGCTGCAGTGTGGCAGGCCCTACATCAAAGGAAAGGTCTTGTTCGACAGCCGTATCCCGATGGAGGACACTTGGAGAGCCGGGAGGAAGGTTCGGGATTGGGGATGCCTACACCCCTTCCCCCCTTTCTCTGCTCTACTGCCGGGTTGGCCCCGTGGTGGCTGGTGATAGGGTGGAAATGGAAACCAAAATGGGCCTGTGGGTGCCGTGCAAAAGTCAGGTTGGGAAGACAATGTCACATCCAGGATGAATGATGGAAGACAGCGAAGAGCATGCAAACCTGGAATTTGGGGGTGCGCTACCAGGCAGCAGAAAGGAACTCTTCGGGTCTTGACACATGGATTGGGGGTTGCTCAGGGAAAGGTTGATTTTCTTGCTCTAACACAGACATCTGGTGGCAGCTTTTTCCAGAGGGTTCGCTCCAGCCTGGACCTAGCATTGGCCCACACTACGAAGAGTCAGACTTGGAATACTTACGGAGAGAAGAATTGCAAGACTTGGGGAGAAAGGAAAGGTAGAGTCAGTCTATCCCAACCATTAGCTGCCCAGTCCACAGACTGATGCTTCACCAGGCCCCAGTGATTCTCCATTCTCTGTGGCCACTGAAAATAGGCTGATCAAAGAAACCCCCAAAGGGCTGGTTGAAATGGGTGCTGCACCTGGATATTTCACAATAATTTCCCCACTTCAAGGTCCTTAACTTTATTATTTATTATTATTTTTTAAAAAGATTTTATGTATTTATTTGACAGAGAGAGAGAGAGCACAAGCAGGGGGAGCTGCAGAGGGAGAGGGAGAAATAGGCTCTCTGCTGAGCAGGGAGGCCAACACAGGGCTCGATCCCAGGACCCTGGGATCACCACCTGAGCTGAAGGCAGATGCCCAACTGACTGAGCCACCCGGGTGCCCAACTTTATTTTTTTTAAAGATTTTATTTATTTGAGAGTGAGAGAGACAGTGAGCATGAGCAGGGGGAAGGACAGAGGGAGAAGCAGACTCCCGGCTGAGCGGGGAGCTGGATGGATGTGGGGCTCCATCTTGGAACTCCCGGGATCATGGCCTGAGCCGAAGGCAGATGCCCAACCAACTGAGCCACCCAGGCGGCCCTAAGGTTCTTAACTTTAATCACAGCTGCAAGTCCCTTTTTCCATGTAGGGTAACATGTTCACAGGTGCCGGAGACTAGAGAGTGGACACATTGGGGGCCACCATTCTGCTTACCACACTTGGAGACCAGGAAGATCGTTCTAGATTGGTGTGAGATCCCACTAGCCACGGGGAACAGGTCCTGCAGTGGAGCATCCAGTAAGTCCGACAGAAGAGAAAGCCCACTTTTTGTTGTTGGCTTGTTTATGAGAGAGAGAAACTGCCACCTGAGAGCTTCCAGCCACTTTATGCTGCAGTCCAGACAGCTGGGAGAGCCTCCACTCGGAGGGGCCCTTGCTGCCTGTGACCCCCCAACAGTCATTCCTGGCCATGTGGCTGTGTGGCCAGAGGGGGACGGTGTGCTACCATAGCAATGTCAGGAGACATTTCTGGCTTTGGACTTCATTCAGGAACCATCTAGACCACCCGCCCCGTGCCTCTGTGGCCATCCCTCTCTTGCGGGCCTTTGAGGTTTTCTCCTGCCTTTTTTTTTTTTTAAGATTTTATATATTTATTTATTTATTTGAGAGAGAGAGTGAGAGTGAGCAGGAACCAGGGGAGGGGCAGAAGGAGAGGGAGAAGCAGGCTTCCCGCTGAGCAGCGAGCTCAATGCAGGGCTCCATCCCAGGACCCCGGGATCACGACCTAGGCCAAAGGCAGATGCTTAACTGACTGAGCCACCCAGGCGCCCTGACATGTTGTGCTTTTATAACACATACACTGAAATTCTTCTACTGAGGGGCGCCTGGGTGGCTCAGTCGGTTGAGCATCTGTCTGCCTTCAGCTCAAGTCATGATCCCAGGGTCCTGGGATCGAGCCCCAGTCGGGCTCTCTGCTCAGTGGGGAGCCTGCTTCTCCCTCTGCCTGTGCCCGCCGCCCCGCCGGCTTGTGCTCTCTCTCTCTCTCTCTGTCAAATTAAAAAAAAAAAAAATCTTCGAAATTCTTCTACTGAAAGAATTCAATATTTTTATTTTGGTCTCTTTCATTTTACAAGTTTCAAAAATAGCAGTCAAAGAGAAGAAAAATACGCCAGTCTTTTGGAGTAGGACCCCAGGTTACTGAAAACCAGTTGATTTGGGTCTGAGCTGACATTCTGGACAGAAACTCCTCTTTGGTGGAGATGTACATACAGCCTCGGGCCCGTGGTGTGCATTTATCAATTTGGCCAGTCTGTTTTTCTTTCTTTCTGTGGAAGCTGACTTCTAGGAGCTTTTTGCCTTCACGTAACTGGGCCACAGCACTCCTTGCCCATGCTGACTCAGGGATGCATCCAATTTTTGGCTGGACGCCTGATCCTCCTTACCCTTTCCAGATACACCCTGGCCACCTCAGCGATGACTTTCCTCGGGAGCTCCAGAGAATAGATGGCAGCGTGGATGACATGAGAGAGGATGAAACTCGTGGAAAAGGCAGGGGCCAGCCACCTGGGGGAAGCTCTCGAAGGGGCCTTGGGTCCTGGGCCCAGATCTATGGAGGAGACACGAGACTGCGTGGTTTACTCTGGGTGGGGAGGCAGCTTACATTTCCCTGGGTGCCCTTCTTGGGCCCATTCACTTTCTGGGGATCATAAAGCTCCACCTCAAGTGAGGCCGAGCGAGGCAAAGCTCCTGTGGCTGGTCCGGGCCCTGGGCTAAGTGGCTGCAAGACTCCATCCTCAGGGCACAGTAACCCCGGATGTTGGAGGTGTCCATAGGAGCGCAGGAATCATTCACTTAGCAATACTAAGTGGACATTTATGGTGTGGCCGGCACTGTGCCTGTAATTTTGGGCTGGCTGCTGGTGAAGCACGTGTCTGTGTCATATGGTGTCTATTCATAATTAATAATAATACTAGTACTAATGATTATAGCTGAATGTATTGAGCATTTATGATATTGGGGCCCTGTTTTAAGCATGGTACCGTATGATCTTATTCAATCCTTATGACAACCCTCTGAAGTCAGTAGTTTCTTTTTTTTTTTTTTTTAAGATTTTATTTATTTATGTGACAGAGAGAGACACAGCGAGAGAGGGAACACAAGCAGGGGGAGTGGGAGAGGGAGAAGCAGGCTTCCCGCCGAGCAGGGAGCCCGATGCGGGGCTCCATCCCAGGACCCCGGGATCATGACCTGAGCTGAAGGCAGACGCTTAATGACTGAGCCACCCAGGCGCCCCAGAAGTCAGTAGGTTCTATTATTACCCCCCATTTGATCTGAGAAGACTGAGAGAGAGGGTAAGTGACTTGCCCATGTCATAGTGGCAGATTTTGTCCGACTCCAAGATCTGCATCTGTGACCATCTGCCTCCCATAGCTTTAGTTCTAATAGAAGAACAAATAATAAACTTGTACACACTTACATAGAAATTATTGCAAGGATAGCAGTGGGGTTGGTAGGGGATGGATTTAGACCATCAGGACTCGCACACAAGCAGAGCCCTGAGTGGTGAAGGGAGCAAGGGAAGAGCTAGGGGAAGGAAGAGAGCTCCAGGAGGTGGGACAGTGTGTGCCAAGACCCCGGGGCAGCAAGGAGCTTGGCTTGTTCTAGGATCAGGCACGAGGCCCCTGTGACTGGGGCTTTGTAAGGAAAGGGGGGCAGGCTCCAGGTAAGCCTAGGGACATCTGCCAGAGTCCACAGGGATCTGAGGGCCGGGGCAGGAGCCTGGACTATATTTGATGTTTGGTAGGGGGCACCAGTGTATGTTGAGTCAGGTGGAGTTGTGATCTGATTCACATGTGAAGATGATGCTCCATGGGCTGAAGGGGATGAGTGAAAGGGAGGCTTGTGGAGTCTGTGTAGTCATTGGAGGAGGGTCCCTGGGCACCTGAAGCCAGGTGGTGGCTTGGGATGGAGAGGATCTGGGGACTGCTCAGGGAGCTGCTGTAGGTAGGAATCCCGGGTGGTAGATCTCATGTGGGTGGGGGGAAGGAGGTGTTCATGGATGAAATGCTACAGCTTGTGGGTCTTCTTCAAAATAACCCAGGTGCAGCAGGGAGAAGAGGGAGGTGTGTGTGCGTGACGTGAGAGTGGTCACGGTGGGTGACGGCTGTAGAGCTGGGCCTCATTGCACCCATCTCTCCACTTTTGTGGTGCCTGAAATGTTACATAATAAAAAGTTAAGAAGGAGAAGGAGAGGATTGGCACGTAAATGTCTGGCTTAAGCAACGGGGTGAATGGTGGCGCTCTTTCCTGAGATGGAAAAGACACAGAGGGGCAGAGTTGGGTGCAGGTTGGAAGTCAAATGCTCTGTTTTGGCCATGCTGTCCCAGGCTTCAATCAGAGAGTAAAGGCAGAGGCCTCTGGGATTTTGGAACAAGGCTCTGTCCCCTTCCTCGACATCATTCTCCTTTTAAGAATTCTCCTGACTCGATGTTGGCTGTAACAGAGACTGAACACGTGAACATGAGACAGCAGGAGACCAGGAGATGGGAGCTGTCCAGAAGACACTGGGGTTCGTGATTCTCTTCTCTACCTGGTTGTGCAGGCCCAGTGATCCCCCATCGTGAAGTAGAAGTGGGTCCAGCGTTTATCAACTATCCATCGCACACAAAAAACCACCTCAAAACTTAGTATCATGAAACAACAAGGATTTCTTATTTCTCACCAACCTGTAGGTCAGCAATTTGGGCTGGGAGCAGCCTGGGGATTCTTCTGCTAGTTACACCCGGGGTCACTCCTGTGGCTATCTATGGTCATCTGTGATTTGATTGGGTCTGGCATATCCAAGATGGCCTCATTCCCATATCTGGAAGCTGATGCTAGCTAGCTCTTGACTAGGGACCTTAGTCTTCCTGCACACAACCTGTCATCTGTCAGGAGGCGAGGCTGAGTGTCTTCACAGCGTGGTGGTCTTGGGGCTCCAGGACACCACAGGTAGAAGTTGCAAGGCCTCTCAAGACCCAACCTCTCCAGGTGCAAACATCACATCCACCACATTCTATTGGTCAAAGCAAGTCACAAGGCTGACCCGGATTTAAAGAGCAGGGAAATAGATTCCACCTCTTGAGGGGGAAGCTGTGAAGAATTTGTGGCCATATTTAAGCTATCATGGGTCAGAGGGCCCCAATAAATGACCTGAGCAGATTGTTCTGCCCCCAGTTGGCCCACATCTGTCACGTCACCACCTTCTTCCCTCAAACCAGCATCATAAAAAGGTTGGTGTTCATTTTGCAGACCGCTCTGTAGATGTCTATCAGTTAAGTATGGCATTTGGCTCAGTGGCTGATTGCATTTTTGAAGATAGTCACTAGGATATCTCCTCTCCAACATGCCAATCTTACAATGTGATGTTGACAAGCTTCCACTGAGAGGTGGGGTCTTATATTTCCTCCCCTAGAAACCGGGTGGATCTTCTTAATAACCTTTACCAATAGAAGGGGTAGAAGTGGTGTGCGTGACTTCTAAGGCTAGATCATAAAGGGCAATAACAGCTTTTACCCTGTTGATACACTTGTCCTTGGAAGCAGCCACCATGTTACGAGGGAGCCCGAGCTGCATGGAGAGGCCCTCTTTGGGTGTCCCAGTCAATAGACCCAGTTAAGCCCTCAGCCATCAGCCAGCGCCAACTGCCCAACATATGAATTAATGAGCCTTCTGATGATTCCACCCCTGGCTTTAGAATCTTCCAGCAGAGGTTCTAGATGTCCCAGAGCAGAGATAAACCATCCCTGTTTGCTCTGTCTGAATTCTTGACCCACAGAAACCAGGAGAGATAATAATGATTATTGATGTTTTAAGCCACTAAGTTTTGGGGTAATTTGTTATGTAGTAGTAGATAATTAACATAGGATGCCAGTAATAGAAACAAGAAAAAAAAAAAAAAACAGTAGCTTAAAACAAACTAGAAGTTTATTTCTCCTTCTTATTGAAAATCTGGAAGTAGGCAACCCAAGGATAATATGGAAGCTCCTATGGTGTCATCAGAAGCCCAGGGTCTTTTATCTTGTTGTTCTGCTAGCCTCAGCACATGAGCACAATTCTCAAGGTCACATCCTGATCCAACATTGCTGCTGGAGTTCCAACCATCACATTTGCATTCCAGGCTGAATGCAGGATGAAACAAGAGGACAGAACTAGCCTTCACCGATATTATTTCTATCTCAAGGAGCATTCTTAAAAATCCTTTCCAACACCTTCTGCTTATATCTCATATCCTAAAATTAAGTCACAGCATCACACTATATGTGCAAGGGAGGCTAGAAATGTTGCCTTTTAGCTGGGCTCATTGCCATCTGAAGTAAAACTGGGGTTCTGTTGTTGAGAAGGAGAGGATAGTGGATCATAGCTAGCAGGTAGTTCGTGACTGTGGTGTTAGAGCAGGAGAATGGAAGAAGGAAATCTTCTTCATGGGCAGGAGCTGGAGCCAGGAAACCTCCCCTCCCACACTCCTCCCCCACAATGTCCATGCAGCTTCCTTAAATGCTTGGGTACCATAGTTTTTTCAAGTTGCTTCTGAACAAAGAACTGACTTCACTCCCAAAGAAGCGAGGCAGTGATGCCCAGGGAAAGCTTTGGTCTAACACCACCCTCCCCCCATGGCCAGCAGGCAGCTGGACTTCACCTAAAATTCTAGCATGTGGCCCTGACCTTGTCACTTACCTGCTCAGCCACGTTCGTGGTTCTGGTTTGCCCCGGCTTACGGACAAATTCTGGGTTTGCTATCGAAGGTCTCAGCCAACTGTTTCACAGCTCTTTTCTTCTTCCTCCTCCTCACACCTTGCTTCATGCCCTGCATCCAGGCCTTTGTGCGGGCAGTCGCACGGCCCAGAACACCCTCTGCCCCGTCTCTTCCCCGGGCGAATCCCTCCTGTTCCCAGCACCTTCTAGAGCCACCACTAGCTCTTCTGGGGCCTTTGTGCAGGTGGGTGCAGCTCCATGCCGGGGCTTGAGGAGTGGCCCACAGGCTGGCTTCCACCCACACTTATCCTTCAGCCCAGTGCCCTGGCAGAGTGAACACCCTGCATGGCCGTACATGGGAAGATGCCACTGCCAGGAGTGAGTGAGGCCCTTCCTTTGCCCTTGTTCTCGGTCTTCAGATCTCATGGGCTGATGTGGGGCTGGCTGTTTCCCACCCTGTATCCTCTGACATGCTCAACGCCCACTCCCCCAAACACCAGTAGCCATCGGGGGCACTGAACTTGCACCACAGACCATAGCTCTTTTCTTCCACTTTGGTCTCTTAGTCCTCAGCCTGCCCAGCTGTGGAATTAAAACCCCCACTGGGCTGGAAGACGGACCACTTGGACAATGCGTTAGAAGTGACCCAGATACCAGTTGGTTGGAATCAGCTGCTCAGAGCAATTCAAACCTGAGTATCGGGCCCTCAGCTGGACAAGGGGGTTCCCTTTCAGCTTACCCTGTTCCTGGGAACACTGGAGCCCAACCCAGCATCCCCTTCCAGAACTGAGCATTGAATCGCTGACCCCGGGTGACCCATTGTTCTTGTAGTGGCCTTGGACCCACCACTTAGGAATGCAACGTGAGAAGACCTTCCATTTCATACCTTTTATTTTATCTGCATCTTCTCTGCTTCCTCCCTCCCCCACTGGCCCCTGAGAGGTGGTGGAAACCCCAGTTGGAAAGGGACTACTCTCTCCTCCCTGGAGGAGGGATGGTGTCCCCTAGGCCAGGCCCCACCAGTGGGAGAAGCAGGGGCCTCTACGGCAGAGCGGGTGCATCGTCCAAGAGGCTGTGGCCGAGGCCGAGGTCCCTCGGATGCCCTGTGGCCCTGGGCCCCGTGGGTCATCAGGAAGGTGAAGAGCAGAGAAGTCTGGGGGAGCAATGAGAGGGCAAAGCCTGGGTGTGTGTGCGTGGCTGATAGAGGTGGAGGTGGACTTTGGGGGGACAGGAGCAGAGACAAGGAGATGCAGGATCAAGGCAGGGCCCTGAAAAGGAACCCCAGGTCATAGGGGAGCTGGATGTGGGAGAGGGTACACCAGGGAAAATCAGGAGGCCACGGGGGACAAGGCTGTGCTCCAAGAACCGGGCTCCCAGTACAGGGGCTGTGCCACTGAGTCTGATCGGGGACGACCCTGAGCAGAGACCAGAGGGCAGGCAGGGAGGGGCAGGTCGGGGGGAGGATGGGGACTTGGGGCTGGTAGTGGGGCCAAGGCTGTGGAGCTGCCACATCCAGCTCCTCAGCTTCGTGGAGGCCAGCCCGACCGACCGGGCATGGCCCCAAACCACCAATTTGTGCTTCTGGGTTGCTCGAGGGCTCCCAATGTGGCCTCGGCCGTGCAGGGAAGAGCCCAGAGGCAGCCCTCGGCTGCATGCAACAGCTGTCCCCAGGACTCCTCCCCCACCCCAGGCTTTCTGGAAACATCCCCCCCGGCCCCGCCCAACCTGAGAGGGCCCTAAGCTGGATCACCAGCCGCTGCACAGGGTGGAACATGGTGGTGGTGGTGAGGGGAGTCATGCTGGGACAGTTCACAGACTCCACTTCAGTGGGGGTGTCCATTCACCCCCAAAATGACCCTGGGTCACTGCGCTACAGTCTGTTTAAGGACTCTACCCCACCCCCACCCCTCGTGTGCTGGTCTGTTTTCCCCTTCCTGTCTCGGACAACAGCTACTCAGGCATCGGAGCCCATGGCGGGATGGTGGGGAGGAGGCCACTCCAGGGACCATGGGGGTCTCAGAGTGCACCCTGCCCGTCCCCCTGGCAGCCGCTATCACCATGGACAATGAGCACCGGGAAGTAAAGGGCGTCTTCGTAGCATGGTGGGCTTTCCAGGGGCTCTGTGTCCTCCCCACGGCGCCCCAGCGGCCCCCCGCTCAGGCTTCGGAAGACCCCCGGTGTGGCCCGGCCCCCAGCTCCCAGGGAGAGGCGGCTGCGGCTGAAAGGCAGGCGGGGCCCGCTGGGCCGGGCGGGGGGCAGCGAGCTGCTGCTGAGGGAGCGACGGCAGCGCGGGCAGCCCCGGAGGAAGGCGCCAGAGCTGGCGCCCATGACCACAGCCTCCGAGTAGCTGGGCACCAGCTGCCGGTTGGAGCAGATGTGCCACTCCAGCTCGGTGAAGTCCACCGTGGCCACGCGGGAGAGCGGGGGCCCGCTGGGCACGGCCCCGGGGGGCGGCGAGCTGGCGCCGAAGAGCTTCTCCACCTGGTAGTGCACGTGGGCCGTGCCGTAGGCGGCCACGACGCGCAGTGGCCAGGACAGCGTGGCCGCCGACACCAGCCAGAAGACCCAGGCGCGCGCGTACCAGGGCGGGCTGCGGGGGTCCGCGAACACCATGAGCGACTCGCGGAAGTCCACGTCCTTCAGGTGCATGCCCTCGCGGGCCTCCAGGTAGTCGTCCAGGCCCTCGTTGGCACTGAAGAAGCGGGCCCTCTGGGTGAGGTACGAGGCCTCGGCCTCGGCGCTGCCGAAGCTGAAGCACTTGGTGAAGCGCAGCCGCGTGGCCGCGTGCTCGGCCAGGCCCACGAGCTCCTTGGACACGTCGCGGACGCCGTGGGCGGAGTAGTCAAACTCGCCCCGAGCCGTGCGGCTGTCGGCCCTCTCGTGGTAGACCTGCGTGGTGGTGTAGGCGTCGCCGTTCCGGTAGCGCGTGATCTGGCGGGTGCGGCGCACGTAGTGGTAGCTGGTGGCCTTCCACCAGACGCAGGGCGGCGCCTGCTGCAGCCGGTGGATCAGGGCGAGCACGGTGCTGGCGTCCGCGCGCGGCGCCTGGCACGACCGCACGTGGCAGTGCCAGCACTCGGCCAGGTAGAGGAGGTAGAGGAGGGAGACGAAGGCCAGCGGGATGTACAGGTAGCCATCGGAGCAGGGGCTGGCTGGGTAGGTGGGTGGTGGGCCCCCGGCCCCACGGGCCAGCGCTGCCTCAGGCCCCAGGACCAGCCGGGGCACCGTGGCCAGGCGACACCAGGCCACCACGGCGCCGCAGGCATGGATGAGCAGCGTGAGGAGCAGGCACTTCCAGTGCGACTCTCGGCACAGGGAGCTTCCCAGGGACTGTTTCAAGGGCCGCTGCTGCAGGGTGGGCAGAGAGGGGGAGAGGCGGGGGTCAGGACAGGCCAGCGGTTGGACCTGCCCCTCTGCCTGAGCCCTTGGGAGGAGCTGGGGCTCTGCTCCCCACTCCACAGAGGAGGAAACTGAGGCTCTGAGGGATTGAGCATCTTGCTCCAGACCTCACCCTTCTGGCTCTCACAGTAGAGCTGCAGGATTCAAACTGGGGCCTCTCTGCCCCCGCCCCCGAGCCTGTCCCAGTAGAGGTGCCCCATCATCTCTCAGTCGAGGGCACCTAGGACAAAACAGACCCATCTCTGCCAAGAAAAGGAAGGGCCCCCTGAGTGGCCATTTAGAAAACTGATCTCTGGTCCCAACTCTGCCCCTAATTTGCTGTGTGGTCTTGGCCATATTCCTGCCCTCTCTGGGCCTTGCTTCCTGGACCTGCTGGACCTGTTGGCACGGGGTCCTAAGGGTGAAGAGCATGGGCTCCATGGCCCAGGATTCAGTGCTGGCTCCACCACTTACTGGATGACTTGGACAGGTCCCTCATCCTCTCTGGACCTCAGTCTCCTCATCTGTAAACTGGGGCTTTTGCGAGGTTTCAACAAGATCTTATGTGTGGCCTTCTCAGCATGGGGTCTGGCCATAGCAATAAATATTATTACTGTTACCCTGAGACTCCCTCGGGTCCCTTGGTTCCACTTAGAGACTTGGGAGAAGCTTTTAAGTAAGAGAAGAGGAAGAGCTGGGAACGGAGGAGGTGTGAGTCTGGGGGGGGGGGCGGGGCAGATGGAGCATCGTCCTCCACTCCCCATCTGTGCTGCGAGGGAGGGGGTGGGACACAGCTGCTGGGCAGCAGGGCCACTCCTTGGCCGGGAGGGTTTGGCCTATCCTCCTGGGCAGGGCTCCCAGCCTGGCCCCCACCTCACCTCTAGGGTGTCTATGGAGAGAGAAGTGGGGGACGGGGGAGGGAGTGGAGAAAAGAAGGAGAAGGAAGAAAGAGGGGGCCTGGTGAAACAGCAGAGGTGGAGGTAAGGGCCACCTCTCCAACCCCGGCAACACCAGGTCTTGAGAGATCCAAGAGGAGAGGAAATGCCCCCAGCCCAGCCCAGGACAGCCTGCCCTCCCCCGCAGTCACCCACCACACGGACACATCATCACCATGACCTGCAGGGCCAGTCAGATGCACACGCCCACACGTCCACCCCCCACCCCATGTTTATCACAGACCCACCAACCACAGATGTGCACGCGGCCTGCTCATCCCAGACCCCGGGCCCTCACCAGCGCCCAAGGCACGACCCCTCACAACCATCACAGGGTGCACAGGTGCACGCACTCACCCACCCGCACACACCTCACCCAGACCCACCCAGCACAGGACACACACATGCATATGCCGGTTACACATTCACTGAAGCCCAGATCCACACCAGACCCTCACCTGACCACAGTGCACATCCCCCAACCCCGCCCCTACTGCAACCTGAAATCACACCCTAGAGTCTACAGGAGAGACCCACCCACGACAGAACACGTTCACGCATCACATCAGCCAAGCCAAGCAGCCACCAGACCGTCACCTGACTCTAGCTCACCCGAGATGTGGGGAGCACGGACTAGCACTCACACACCCACAAGCACACTACATCCATCCAAACACGTACACAGACCCACTCACCACCTATCACCCCAACACCCCACACAGGGCCCCACACCTCCGCAGATCCTTTTCTTGGCTAGGGCTGAGGAGAGGCCAGTGTGGGGGTCCCAGCCAGCAGGATGGGCCCTCGGGCCTCACCGCGGGGAGAGGGACAAGGGGTACCAGATGCCGCCTCCTTTCCTCTTTCCCCTCCTCCCTCCGCTCCCTCCCCCAAGTCCCGACTACTGCTGCATTGCAGGCGCCGCCCGGGCACCTCGTGAGCCGCTGGGCTGGGCTGGGCTGGGCTGGGCTGGGCGGGGGGCCTGACCCCCGGGGCCTCGGGGGTGAGGGGCAGCGCTGCGGAATGAGGGCGCGCAGGGGCCAGGCGCTGACGTCACAGGAGGGCGAGGAGGGATGAAGGGGCTCCCGGGGCGGGAGTCGCCCCCTCCTCCCTTCCCAGCCCCCCCACCTTGACCCCCCACGCGAGCCCCTCGGCTCGCCAGACGCCGGCTACCCTAATGACGTCATTGGCAACCGGGGTTTTGAGACTTCCCCCCTCAGCGCCTGTCCCGGGGTTTGCCCCTTCCGTCGTCCCCCTCAGCCCCGCTCCAGCCCTGGCTCCGGCCCCCCGACACACGGCGCCGGTACCTCCTCCCGCAGCGGCTCGCCGTCCGGGATGAACGCGGGCACCTCCCCGCTGTCGCCTCCGCCGCCCTCGGGCATGGTGTCCTGGCTGCTTGGGCGGCCCGAGCCCGGGCCCGGGGCATGATAGGGGGAAGCGCAGAGGGCTGCGGCGCGGCCCCGAGGGCGTCCGCTCGGCTCGGCGGCCGCGCAGGGAGTGCGCCGAGCTCGAGCCCGAGCGCGGCGGAGGCGGCGGCGGCGGCGGCGGCGGCGTTGGCGGCCACGGTGCCCGGCGCCCCGCCCTCCGCTGACCCCGCCCCCGCGGCACCCGCGGCGCCGCCGGCAGCGCCTGGTACCGCGGGCGCTGCCCCCGCCCCCGAGAACCCCAGGCTGGCGGACCCAAGCTTGGGTTCCCCTCCCGCCGCGCTTGCGCTTGCGCTTGCGACCTTGGCCGAGTCCTTGTTCTTGGGGCCTGTTTCTCCTGCTGTAAAATGATGGGGGATGGATCTCAAAGGTGGGTAATGCCCCCGGCGTCCTGTCTCTGCGGAGTAGGCCCAGGCCTAAGCCCACCCAGACCCCACCCTGGAAGCCTTGCTTGTAGGGGAAAAAGCAGTTACAACCCAGAAAGGTGTGATACGCCTCATTCGCTGGACAGAGGTGCTGGGCTTCACTTAAGAGTCCAGGCAGGTTGGGGGCCAGGACACCCAGGGTCCTAGGCTTCCTGACCTTGGGCCTGCACTCTCCACCCCAACCTCAGTTTTCCCACCTGAGAAATGGGAATAGAAAGGTGCACAAGCATTCATCATGAGGTACAAGGGAGTGGGATCTGTCCTTCATGGGAGGATGCCCTCCCAAGGACTGGTGGCGGCACTGCTGCTGCCTGGCCCTCAGGGGCCTCAGACCTTCACACCTGCCCCTGGGTCTGGGCTAGCCCTCAAAGTAGACAATTAGTTGGTGGGACATAGGGAGCTGCAATGCTAGGTGAGTTTTGGGTTGCTTTGCCGCTTTTTTTTCCCCCCAAAGAGAAACTCAGAAAACATTCAGTTCAATATCCCTACCCATTTAAAGATGAGGTGATTGAAGTGATAGAGTAAAGGAGTGGCCCAGGGCTTCATCCGTTTATTTATTATTTATTTATTGGACACAGATGTTTATTGGGTATCTTCTATATCCAAGTATTGTGTTGGCACTGTGAAGACAAGGGTAGGAGTGGAGAATGACATTGGCCTGGTCCTAATAGAATTTATATTCAGGGCAAACTGGTGTACCCAGAAGGAGCCTGGAACCCAGCTTCTGGCCTCAATCCCCAGCCAGGTCAGTCCTCTGTTCCCTTCGTCTCTCTGAGAGGCACAAGTTAAACTGATTCCTAAAGAATAACTAGGCTTTGGACAAATGGATATGAGGGGGAAGGGCATCCCAGGTGGAGGGGATTTCTGAGCAAAGGCACGATTAGATGACGTGGGCTGTGTTTAGAAAGTAGGAAAGTCACCTGGTGTAACTGGACACTGCGTAGCTAGAGGCAGGTTGCAGAGGACCTGATTTTGCTTTCTAGAAAGTGGTGGCTGAAGGTGTGTGAGAGAGGAGGCCCCTGAAGACTACTATCTCTGAGGAGGGTGAGAGTGGTCACAAACTGGGCAGAGAGAAAGGAACACCCCCGGCCTCAGGAGTGAGGCTTGGAGGCGGGGGCATGTCTCACTTTAAGATGGACTGCAGGGCCAGCAGTGACTCAGGAGTTTCAAATGCAACTTCAGGAGGTGGATCAGCACACCTCCACCCCCAAATCGGTTGGACCACGGGAGAGTTGATGGGCCAGGCCTGGTGCAGGATCCTGTCCCGACTATACCACCCACTCTCTAGGACTCAAATCTTCTGGAGTTTTCAATATGTGTAATGGGTATGTGTGTGTGTGTGTGTGTGTGTGTGTGTCTTTCGGTCTGTCGAGAAAGAGAGAGAGAGTGTGTGTGTGTGTCTTTCGGTCTGTCGAGAGAGAGAGAGAGAGAGAGAGAGAGAGAGAGTGTGTGTGTCTTTCGGTCTGTCGAGAGAGAGAGAGAGAGAGAGAGAGAG